>NC_079458.1:23689931-23884931 GCF_903798145.1 Danio aesculapii
CAAACAATTGGAAAAATGAATGGATGAATGATAGAGAAACAAATGAATGAATGAACAAATTAAAAAACAAATGAACAAATGAAGAAACAAGTGAATGAATGAACAGTGAAAACAAATGAACGGATAAATAAGTGGATAAATAAATAAACAACTAACCAAAGAATGAAATAACTAACAAACTAAGAATGAACAAATAAACTACTGAGCAAATAAATGAATGAATGAACAAACAAACTAACTAACAAATAAACAAAGTAACACATTAACAAACTAGAAAGCGACTGAAGAAACAAATTGATGGATGAACAATTAGAGAAACAAATTAATGAATAAACAAATTAAGAAACAAATGAGCGAATGAAGAAATGAATGAATTAATAAACGGATGAAAAACAAATAAACGGATGAATAAATGGATGAATAAATAAACAACTAACTAACGAATGAACTAACTAACAAACTAATTAAGAATGAACAAATAAAAAATTTATGAATGAATGAATGAACTAACAAACTAACTAATGAATAAACAGTAACAAATTAACGAACTAACAAACGATTAAAGAAACAAATGAATGGATGAACGATTAAAAAAAATATGAATAGATGAACAAATTAAGAAACAAATGAATGAATGAAGAAACGAATGAATGAACAAATGAAAAACAAATAAATGCATGAATAAATGGATGAATAAATAGACAACTAACTAACGATTGAACTAAGTAACAAACTAATTAAGAATGAACATAAAACAAACGAATGAATGAATGAATGAATGAATGAATTAACTAACAAATAATAAAGAAATAAAAAACAAATGAACGAATGAATGAATGGATGGATGGATGGATGGATGGATGGATGGATGAATAAATTAATGAATGAATGAATGAATGAATGGATGAATGAATGAATTAGTGAACTAACTAACTAACGAATAAACAAAGTAACAAATTAACGAACTAACAAACGATTGAAGAAACATATTATTGGATGAACGATTTAAAAAACAAAGAAATGAATGAAGAAACAAACGAATGAAGAACCAAATGAACAAATATAAAACTACTGAACGTATGAACGAGCAAATAAACAAACAAATTAATAAATTAAATTTGGAAAATAATAAAACATTTCACATGTGGCACTGAAGGAATCCATAGTATATTCTGTAATAAAATTTGTCTGAATCTCAGAAGGCATAACACCTACTACACTTTTCTCCAGATTTAATTTTAGATCTTAGGTTTCTCTGCAGCAAGGTTTTCAAGCTGGGGTTGCAAAGCAAAGTTACAACATAAAAAAAAAGTCCTCCAAGGTCTGTAGTAAATGTCATCCCTGAATCCGAACCGATCAATGATTCATTCCCTTTCTTCATATCTCAGTATTCATACTCCATATGCCACATGAATGTTGCCCAAACCACACAAGAAAAAATGATTTATAACATTACCATTGGCCCCATGTGCTCATATTACTTTAATTACCCCACGTTTGGCCTTAACACTCCATGCAATAAAGATAGCGGTGCCTTGTCCTTCATCGTTCACCTCAGCTATTACTGTCACGCTTTATGTTGCAAGTGCTGTCCACTACACTTAAGCTCAACCTCTGTGCATCATTTTCTTCCCACAAGGGCTACGTTTATAGGGATACCAAGATCAGAGCCTTCAGTCGATCATGCTGGATGTTAATGCAGTGCTTCAGCCAGCATCACAGCCAGAGGCGGCTTTTATAGCATCAGTGTTACTGGATGAGCCAGACTTGATAATTGAGCTGGATGTAAACCTGCGGTTACCAAGAAAACTCGGAATCTGGGAGAGAACATGGATGTTATCAACCCAAACCAGGCAATAAAACGAAAGCTTTAAGGCTGCTTAACTAAGGCATGTGATCCAGAAGACTGGATGCTTTTTTGGGGGGGGATTCGCACACATTAAGGCTCAGTGAATGTGTAAGTCTAAAACATTTATCCCTGCTCACAGGAAAAGTCCCTGACATTAAGACTAAATGATTGTAGTACTAAACTACTGTCAACACAAGTCAGCATTCAAAGATGGTGCTCAGAAGATTATAGCTCTCTTTCTCAGCTTAGTGTGCTTCCTCACTGCACATACTGTAGGCAACTGTCTTTTAAGGCAACATTCTGGAACTTTGTGAGTGACTGATTTGGATTGTATATATTAGTAAATTGATTTTAACATATTGTTAACTAATGCAATGATATTGAAATGAAGCATGATGGTTTATTAATTTTATTTTTTATATTAAAAGTGCCATATACTGCATTGATTTAATAAGTTAAATTGTTCTCTGATATCTACATAGTATGTTTATGGCTTTGGTAATTAGTAAGTAGTAAGTAACTTCGGTAAGTAGTAGACTGTCTGCTTAATATATGTTGATACTGCTCCTTCAACAGACATTTAATGACTAGAAACTTTGCAAGTACATGTCAACTTACAGTAACGCTAACCCTAACCCTAATCTAACAGTCTACTTATAATCTAATGAGAATTAGTTGGCATGTAGATGTAATGTAACTAAATTCAACAAACGGACCATCAAAATAAAGAGTGACCATGATTTTGTAAGCTCATTTATTTCTCCATAAAATACCCAATCAGAAGGTCCATGATTGACCATATACAGAATGACTCGTGTTATGAATATTAATGAGCTCCTCTCTGACGTGCTGCTCTTACAGACACACACACACACACACATAGCATGATGTACGCTGAATACGGACAAATATAAACCCAATCAGAGTAACGTTAACCTATTTTGCTCACCAGGGGAGCATTTCCAAAACCATAATTAGCCAATTAAAATCGCAAGTTGGATCATTACAAACATAGTTCTTTGATTTGGCGTTTCCCAAATTCATCGTTCCAACGAACATACCCAATACTCTAGAGCTGTAGTTAGAAGCATAGTTCATGGCTGTGTTCTATTCCCAGTTACCTCCCTATACTCTATTCATTTAGAATGTTCCAACATTTAAACTTGGAATGATTAAAGAAAAAACATTAAAGTCATCACTCTTACGTGTAATTTAGTTTTTTTAATAAAGTATTTTTTACAGTTCAGTTTGAGCGATCTTCCTATTGTCAATTGCGTTACCTTCGTAGTACATTTTGAACACAGCCGTGGCTCAGGTGACCTATTATTTAAAAGCGGAATTTACGTTGTGTCTCCGAAGCTTGTGAAAACAAAAATATTTAGCATACATTAATGGTTTTAACTTATAGTAGGTTATTTATTAAGAAATGTATCTGTACTATAGGCAAATATGACATGAGCCTGTTGGTTAGAACATTTCTGCAGTGGTTTGAATGTGTCAAATTGTAAAAGTAGACTTAAAAAAAAACAGTATCCATCTTAATAATAATGATGATGATAATAATAATAATAATAATAATAATAATAATAATAATAATAATAATAATAATAATAATAATAATAATAACAATAATAATAATAATAATAATAATAATAATAACAACAATAATAATAATAATATATATTTTTTTCTTTTTTTAATAAATTACCTAGTGTGAATTACAACCATTAGCCTAACAATTTATATGATTGATATGAGATTAGAATACTTGTTACTAAGTAGTTTTATGTTTTAGAATATAATATGGAATATTCTCAACAATATTTGTAAAGGAAATATGGCCCTATATGTGATGTTTACAAATATTTCAATGAATATGGAAAACAAGTGTATGTTTTTCTCAAAACTAATATTGGATTTTTTTTAAATGTGTGTGCATGAAAAACAATATAAATTGCACTAAAAATTATAGTGTTAAATAAGTAGTTACACCACCCCGTTTAGAGCATTATGGGCGTTTTACGTTATAACTAATGTGGTTTAAACGATGGATCTGCGACAAAGCAACTACAGTTTTGCAAGACACTCCTAACTACATTGTTTTTTCCCAAACGATGCATCGTACTACGATAGTTCAGCTGCGAGTTATCTCGTTGTTTGAAAACGCACCCCAGATCTGTTGTGGATAAAGGCTAAATTATAATTAAACTTGACAAAAGAGTGTGATAGAGATGTATGGTGTTGTGTTTTGAAGCTATAGTCAAAGAAAACCCAGCCAGGAATTAATACCTCTGCATGAACATATTACCATTGAACTAAGTGCTTTGACATGATTCAGTAGTCCACATGTGTTTTTTGAAACATACACATCAAATTTCACAATAAACATAATAAATTAGCAAAAGATGCAACTAAACATACCTTATGCCTCTTAAAAGTGAATACATGTAAATATATAAACAAAAACAATGGTCCCAACGTATTTGCTGTAGTACATTTTAATTTCTATTGCTTCTGAGAATCCAAAAAGAGCCACATATTGAAAAATAATGTTATGATGGCTGTTTTAGCATTAAGTTATGATTAGATTGCCTCTTGTTACAGTTAGGAAATAGTTTGATAACAAGCAGGAAATGTTTATGGGCCAATGACACGACCACATTGAAATGGTCTATAATCTGTAAATCCTCCATTTTGCATCCTGAGGCCAGTTTAAACATGCCTCGTGCTGTCATTGCCCAGTAACACACAGTAAACAAATTGACACTCGCGTGCGCAAAATAAAAGTCCCACATTCATAGTAAGTGAAATGTACGCTTAAAAATATCTAAGGGAGGGAAATTATAATTATTGTCTCACTAGAAAACGTTGCTTATGAGGCGTGCATATTAATGATCTCAGAGCTTGATGCTTCTCAGATTCGAATGAATGACCCAAATTAGGCATACATGCAAATGCGGAGGGTTTGGCCTGTGAGTCTCATCTCAGTTTGTTTTGTCTTCTGATGGGCCCGTTATCCACTGGGGTTCACTCATGGAATTTACATGAAAACAAGGAAACAGTGGTGTCTGACTCCCTGATTCACACTGTGCTTCAGTGTTAGCGCTTGATGGAGAGCGTGTCTGAAGTTGGGGCTGACACGATCATCATAGCAGCATCAGCCAATGAAACAATTGTCCGCAATTGGCTACTGTCTGAGCTGGGGAATTTCCATAAAGCGATCCGATTCGCCGATCCGATGACGCTTCCATTGACGCTTGAAAAGTTAAGAAATTCCTAACTTCTGATGCAAGCAACATCGCTGAAGCAGTGCCTACGGACCCACAATTCAGCAACTTTTCACATCACCCATTCAAAGTGAATGGGAAGCGGTGGTGATGACGCCCCGTGTGAATGGAGTGTGAGGCTTACAGTATGTCCATTTCCACATGCTGATCTTTTATTATACTGCTAAGCCTTGGTATACCCAGATTTTTGTTATAGGGCACCTTTAATAATTTTTTTTGTAAAAAATCTATTTTAATTACGCTTAACTACTATTTCTCTCAACAAATTAAATTAATTTTAGCTTACCCAATTCACTCTCCAGTAAATCTCAAAGCCTACAGCACATGTCTTTGAACTTGTGGGGAAAACCGGAGCACCCGGAGGAAACCCACACGAACATGGGAAGAACATGAAAACTCCACACAGAAATGCCAACTGACCCAGCCAGGGCTCGAACCAGCGACGTTCTTGCTGTGAGGCGATCATGCTATAACAACTGTGCCACCAAATTGCCACCAATTCTTATTGAGACTGTCATCTCCAATAAATCTCAAAGCATTTATTGCAAATCATCTAGAAATTTGCATAAAACAAATAAGAGGAAAATCTGCAGGTTCAAAGGTCTGTTAAAATCCATTAAGCCTGAAGTTTCATCCTTTAATCTATTTAGCAGTGGGATGAAATTGGTGACATTTTGTATAAAAAATGCAACTTGTCTGGATGTTCCCTCTCAGAATAACAATAGAAAAATTGATGTCCTGCACTTTAGGAACACAGCTTTATTTTGGGTTTATATTTCAGGGAGTATAAAAGACAAGCTGAGTTTGCAATGACTTTCATCATGTCACGTTCTACTCTTCACTCTTCAGATTCGTTAACTGCAGCATTTTGGCGCAACCTTAAAATGCCTGATCAGCTTGAACAGAGAGGTGTCTCACTGATTATATTAGGAAACTTTGGGTTAAGGCCCCAGGGCCGACCTGGGGCCACTCAGCTATCCAATTAGACAGTCTGAATGTCATGTGATTCTTTCTGTTGTGTGTTAAAGCGAGTCTAACAGAGATACAGCTGGGTTTCTGCTAAACTGTCATAGTGTTAATGACTAGCATTGATACCTGAGCGAGATATATGAGAGAGTAATGCGATTCTGTTTTCGATAAGATGAAATGGCAGGGGTCCCGGTGTTGGAATAGAGCGTTCCTTTGCATTTGTTTTGTGCCACAGACAAAAGGTGTGGGAGGAAATGTTTGTGAAGGAGCGTAATAAAACCATAACCTAACAGAAAATCTGTTAACACAGACTCAGGCAGTGTGTGAAAGATGAAGCAAATGACCTGACATGTCTGTGATCTAAACATAGGCTTGCCAGAAGGTGTAGATGTTTTTTTTTCTTCACTCTCTGCTAGCATATCTCTCAGAATAAAGAGAAAGAAAAAGTGCAGTTTTTTGTCATTTGAGCACTTTTAGTTTCTGTCTTCCTAACACCAAGTAAGAAAGTGTATTGAACTCCATTGCAGTCACTCCTTTGGATTTTCCCAAAGAGAAATGTAGAAATGAAAAGACACCTTGCTAATGTGAGAGGAAAGCCAATTAAATGTAGCATTACCACTACATAACACAGCTACATTTTTCAGTAGTGTGACAAAACTACTGAGCTACTAAACTACTAAAGTTGTTCCTGTGAGTACTTAAGCTGCTTTTTTACATTGAGTAGCAAAGTAATATGTGAAATTGCTGTCTTACTGTTATCTGTAACACCTTTTTACGTATTTAAATGGGTAAACTGAGGTAATCCATATGAGATAAACAGCACAGTGAAAAAGTAAAATTTAATAATATTATTAAATTAAAATCAAATTCAATCTGTATGGGCGTCACGGTGGTGCAGTGGGTAGCACAATCGCATCACAGCAAGAAGGTCACTGGTTCGAGCCCTGGCTGGGTCAGTTGGCATTTCTGTGTGGAGTTTGCATGTTCTCCCCATGTTCGCATGGGGTTCCTTAAAGGAGCTAATCATTTTGACCTTAAAATGGTTTTTAAAAACTCAAAAACTGCTTTTATTCTAGCTGAAATAAAACAAATAAGACTTTCTCCAGTAGAAAAAATGTGATCAGCCATACTGTGGAAAATTTCCTTGCTCTGTTAAACATCATTTTGGAAATATTAAAAACAGAAAAAAGCTAAAATTCTGACTTCAACTATATATATATATATATATATATATACTTTACTTACTTTTTCACTGTACTGTTTATCTCATATGGATTATATATATTTATATGGGTGTCACAGTGGCACAGTGGGTTGCACAATTGCCTCACAGTCCGAAGACATGCACTATAGGTGAATTGAATAAACTAAACTGGCCATAGTGTATGAGTGTGTGTTTGTGAAAGAGTGTGTAAGGGTGTTTCCCAGTGATAGGTTGCAGCTGGAAGGGTATCTGCGGCGTAAAACGCTGGATAAGTTGGTGGTTCAATCCGCTGTGGTGACCTCTGGTAATAAAGGGACTAAGCCGAAAAGAAAATGAATGAATGAATGTAATCGATTTGAACAAAACCACAATAATAATACTTACTGTATATACACCTATGTACAAACTTCAAGTTGGCATTTTTATTACGTTTTTGTAAAGAGACTTCACAAAGATAACAATTTTTGATTAAAATAAAGTATGTCTGCTACAGTACAGTCAATTAAAACATGAAGAAAAACATCTTTTTACATCCGATGATTTTTCAAATGGAATTTATTCCTGACATGTATTAAGCAAATTATTTAGAATTTAGTGTTAACTTTCACCTGTGTGATTTGTATGAATAATTTCATCAGGATAATTTGGTCAATAAATATTTCTTATGTAGAAAATATTTATATCTCGTATTTACACTATATTATATGCGAACACTTGTTTTTAAATGATTCTTTGATGAACAGAAAGTTCATCACTTAACAATTTTTCTGTAAAATCTGTAATATTAAAAAAAGGCCTTCACTGTCACTCTGATGTGTCTAATGCAATTTTTTTTTTAACGGAGAGATTTTTTAACACATTTCTAAACATAATGTCTTTAATAACTCATGTCTAATGACTGATTAATTTTATCTTTCCCATGATGACAGTACATAATATTTTTCTAGATACTTCTATACAGCTTAAACTGACATTTAAAGGCTTGACTAGGTTAATTAGGTTAACTTGGTTAGAGTAATTAGGCAAGTTATTATATAACAATGTTTTGTTCTGTAGATTTCTGTTTTTCACGTCTGTCACGTCTGTCTTTCAGAAAAAAAAAATTGCTTAAAGGGGCTAATAATTTTGACCTTAAAATGTTTTTTTAAAATGTAAAAACTGCTTTCTAGCAGAAATAAAACAAATAAGACTTTCTCCAGAAGAAAAAATATTATCAGGAATTTTGTGAAAATCTCATTGTTCTGTCAAACATAATTTTGGAAATATTTAATACAGAAAAAAAAAAAAAAAAAATATATATATATATATATATATATATATATATATATATATATATATATATATATATATATATATATATATATATATATATATATATATATATACATATACATTTATTTATATAATATAATTCATATAAATAAATTCATATAATAATAATGTCTTGTATAATTTAATATTCACATATTTTTAAGAAAAATTTTTTAAAGGTATGGTTATTATTAAATTAGTCGAGGCTCAATGGAAATTCCAGCCTTAGCCTACTTTTTTTGCAAAACGTAAAGTATGTTTCTCTGGATGCTTTTCATTGCCCATTTCAAATGACTAGAGGTACATTTCTGTGAATCTGAAATACATTAGGGTATTTTTATTTAGGTAAGCTATACAGTGGAGGAAAATCAAATAAGTATTGAATAAGTATTAAACACGACACCTATTTCCTCAGAAAAAAAAAATTCTAAAGGTGCTTTTGACTTCAAATGGTGATCATATGTTGGTAACAGCCAAATAAATCTATATATGCAAAGAAAACAAAACTAATTAGTTTACAAATGAAGTTATGTGTAATAAAATGAAACAAAACAGAGAAAAAGCATTGAACACATGAAGAAAGTTGGTTGTAGAAAGGTAGTGAAAGCCCAGACAGCTGCTGAAATATCTCCGTAGTTATTTAACAACCCAAGGAAACTCTTAAATGGTTTCAGAGAAAGAAAACAAGCCGTAGGATGGCCCAGCCAATCACCTGACTTGAATTCAACAGAAAATACAAAATAAAGATCAGATTTGATAGACGGGACCCACAGAACCATCAAGATTTTGACAGTCTGAGAAAAACTCACACCTGAGCAATTCATGTGACTTCATTCTCTACATGAGAGTCGTCTTTAAGCTGCCATCACCAAACAATCCTTTTATTCAATCATTCATTCATTTATTTTCTTTTCGGCTTAGTCCCTTTATTTATCTGGGGTCGCCACAGGAGAACGAACCACCAACTTCTCCAGCATATGCTTTACGCAGCGGATGGCATTTCAGCTGCAACTCATCTCTGGGAAACATCCAAACACACTCTATTACACTCATACACTACAGACAATTTAGCCTACCCAATTCACCTGTACTGCATGTCTTTGGACTGTGTGGGAAACCGGGGCACCTGGAGGAAATCCATGCAACCATGGGGACAACATGCAAACTCCACTCAGAAACGCCAACTGACCCAGCTGAGGCTCGAACCAGCGACCTTCTTGCTGTGAGGCAACAGCACTACCTACTGCGCCACTGTGTCGCCCAAAATCCTTTTATATAAAGTATTAAATACATTTCAGTAATTCAGTTCTTTCTCCTTGTGTCATTCTATTGTTATTACAAATAACAAAATTTTCTGATTTTTTTATTTTAAGTTTTATAAATTTAAATATTAGATTTACATCACACAACAACCTGTTTCCCTTTGTTTGAAACTTTCAAAATTGTGAAGTGTTTTGAAAGGATTTCAATGTGCTCTCAGACTTCGACTCCACTTGCTTGAACACAACCCACGCAACTTTCAAACTTGTTAGACCAATGCCGTTCTGAATCTTGAAGTCTGTCTGGTTCATTTAAACACGTCTCCATCTGTGACAGATTCAAGGTTTCTCTCTATATCTTTTAATCCGCAATTTTAATCCAAGGCTAACCTAGATGAGATACAAAAGTTAGAAAGTCTGAGGCTATGAGAGAGAGAGAGAGATGTGAGTGATAGAGAGTCTGGAGGGCAGCGCTGAAAGATGAATGATTCATGAGGAGGGTGATGAGTGAGCCCTTCTGCTGTTCTCTGAGGTCGCCCGGTTCAGCCTGTTGGTGGATGTCACTGCGCCTCTGACCTCACTTCCACATCCTCGGGAGATTTATTTTCTCCTGCAAAGATGCCCGGAGGTTCTCATCTGCTCCCAGCAAAATCAAACTTATCCCATCCCAGTTAATAATGTGTACTTTGGAACAACAGGTTATTAAAGAATATTGAGTGAGAACTAAAGGTGTGCTGGCATTTTGCATAATGCCATTATATCTGACTCTTGAAAGATGGAGATGGAGGCACATGTTTTACTCAGCGGATGCCCTTCTAGCCACAACCCAGTACTGGGAAACACCCATATACTCTTGCATTCACACACACACTCATACTCTACGGTCAATTTAGTTCATCCAGTTCACTTATAGGGCATGTTTTTGGATTGTGGGGGAAACAAGAGCACACCGAGGAAACCCATGCAAACATGGGAGAACATGCAAATTCCACCGTGCTGTCCTCGTTTCTTGTCTAACTATCTAAAAACTTAAAAAAAAAACAAGCATTTTCTAAACAAGAAAAACATTGTTTTGTTTTCAGAATTAATAATTCAAAAATTTATGTGTTTTTGTCTTGAAACAAGCAAATGATCTGCCAGTGTGGTACATGCAATTAAAATAATCTTACTTCAAACCGAAAGCTAGATTATTTCACTTATCCCACTTAAAGGTAATTTTCCTCGTTGGATAGTGTGGAGTCGTTCTTGAATGATTCGTTCATTTCGAACAAATCTTTTATGTGACTCGAGAACAATGCACACATTTGTGCAGGTGGGGGAGAAGATTAGTTTATTTTTTGAGTCCTCTATGACCGGAAAAAGATTTGATCCGTTCATCTCTTGAGTCCTTTGAGTTGTTCGTTCGTCATGTGAAAGACAAAAGCCAGTTCATCTCTCCAGCATAGACATATTTTGTAATGGCTGTTTCTCAATATGCGTTCTATAGTGATCTTGCATCCTTGTGTTCTCGTGAACGTCATCATCAACCGCCAAAGTACCAAAACTCAAGACCGCAAAAATGGAGGACGCGTGTTCCCGGATGGGTTCTTAGTATAAAGGATGCAGACTTGAGCACCAAACTCATTGCAACTGAATAAAGGAGGTGGGAAGTACAACATTTTATGTAGATTACATTTATTGTTATTATTATTCCCTTAATGAGACAGTGAAAGTAAGCAATTTCTACAAGAAAGACTTCAGGAGGCAGCTAAACGTTTTAACATTTATTGTGAATTAGTTGGATGAATGTAAGTTTGTTACTGCCTGAAAGATGAAGGTGGTGGAGAGGATGGAGGGAAACTTCTGCAATGTCACCTGAGTACAGCAAAACAGATTGTTTAGATGGGCTTATATGTAGCACGCTTGATCGTTATAGGCTGATGAGATAGTTATTATGAAAGATGTGACATACCAATCTTCTTGGCAGAAGTATCGCTAAAGCTTTCATGCAAATCTTAAAAAAGGCATAAACACATTAAGGGTGTTTATTTACTAAAATTATTAAAAGTATTAAAATCTGTTTTATTTGTATTATGCAAAGTATATTTGTAAGGATTTTGTGCATGTTATTTATATATATATATATATATATATATATATATATATATATATATATATATATATATATATATATATATATATATATATATATAAATATATATATATATATATATATATATATATATATATATATATATATATATATATATATATATATATATATATATATTTAAAGAGAGAGAGAGAGAGAGAGAGAGAGAGAGAGAGAGAGAGAGAGAGAGAGAGAGAGAGAGAGAGAGAGAGAGAGAGAATAAATTGTTGTATGAATGCTGTAATGTTTAAATAAATTTCTATTAAAATGCGTGAAGGTCACGTGACCATCAGGAAGAATGCAGCATCTCAGTTCTTACAGGATGCATTCTGTGTTCTTGAGGTCTCCCTATCTCGTAACATTTGAATGTTATTTTGGCAAATTGAACGAAATGACTCGAAAAAAAGATTTGTTTGTTTCAATGAACGAGACTCAAAGGTCAGATTCAGTAAAATGATCAATGATCTAAACCTCCCATGACTATGGCTGGAACAACTCCCTTAATTTTGACAACATATTTCTGAAAACCAAACAATTATTTTACTGTTTTTACTTTAATTACTTTACAAAAATGCTTCTTGATTTAAGAATTTTTAGACATTTGGTCTACAATCAAGAAACAAACAAGACAGAAACTTCAAGTAATAGCAAAAGTAATATGTATGACAACTTTTCTGTGAAGACATATCAAATTCGTCTCCTACAGCAACTGTAATAAAAAACATTGTGCTTGTGGTAGAGTTTTCTTTATGACCACATTCACAACCAAGTGAAACAGCTTCTCGAACAAAAAAAAAAAATGGAAGGTTGGACTTCATTTTGTCCTTTGAGAATCGATTGAATTGTTGTCATTCTGGAATGAAAAACTCCATTCATTTTCTCCACAAAGAAATCCATTTTTAATGATGACTTTTAAATCTTTAAAGACAGACCTGTGTGCTGAGGTTGTTAATCGATGAAATATGGGTCGCAGATGAGGTGTCCCACTTTGTTTTCTGCATCAAATTCAATTCGTAAACATGATTATATAAATTAATATTATTTATGATTTATGTAATTTATTAAGTGTTTTTTTTTTACATAGAAAGCTAGTAAAATGCAAGTAACCTATCTGCTTTAATGTTTCACATATTAAAATGCCAAAATAAAATTAAATAATGCTACATATAACAGATATATTTATTTACAAATTACAAAAAAAATTTATTCTGGCCTGTACTTACTGTTCTACAATAAAATGTAAAGAATAAGAAAAATTAAGTAATTAGTATTTCAGGGTTACACCATGATCATTAAGTAGAGTATTTTAATATGTCATCAAATGATTCTTCTTCTAAGTATTCCTAGCCTTGATATTTAAAGTGTTATTACAATGAATGGTATTCAAAAACTACCCATAAAGTTACTGAACAGGAGGTTCCACCAATCAGCTGATATTTTTACTCCAATAAAGCACCTCAAATCATGCCACTGATAAGTAATTTATGTAATCTGGATGAATTTATGTAAATCAAAATCTTTATATAAATAATTTTCTTCTTCTTCTTCTTCTTCTTCTTCTTCTTCTTCTTCTTCTTCTTCTTCTTCTTCTTCTTCTTCTTCTTCTTCTTTTTCCTGGAAGGCTACAGTATGGCTGCCAATAGAACTGTGCAACATACGGGCTCATTCTGAAAACGTAACCCTATATACATTTCTGGAGATCACAAATTTTGTAGCCAGAAGGACGTATGGCTGCATTTCGTCCTTAAAATGAACACTACGGGGCAGTATGATGCCGTTCCTTTTCACGCTTACCTCCGTACGGATGGCTTTCCTGCTGTTACCAGATTGTCCAGTAGCTTGCCATGCACGTCAGTGGACTTGAGATGCAGAGAGGAGTTGACCATGATGACGGGGATTGAGTCCAGTGAAGAACGGTTCCAGAAAGCGGGTGAAACAATAACAGGTCAATCGGTGCTTTTGAAAACACTACTGGTTGCGTTTAGGGAAGGAGAAGGGTGGATCAGTCGATCGGTCAGTCAGTCAGTCAGTCAGTCAGTTTATTTATACAAGAAGGATTTATACAAGAAGAGCGGGTGCGAATGGCACTCGTGAGAGAAATTTGAGATCTCAAAAAACATACACAGCGGCCTCTGATGGATTCGTGAAAAAAAAAACTGCAAAAGAACGTACCACCTGGGACATATTTGCCACTGTCCAGAAATGTATATAGAGGTACAATCTCAGAATGAGCCTGGTGTGGGAAAGTTACACTATTTTGGCACACTGAAAGAGGACAATGTAATCTTCAACCACAAACAATTTGGATGTTCTTTCTCTAACTTTCTAGCACCACTACTTGTTTTTAACAAACTTGAGCCATTTGTAGCGATCAGTGAGATTGCAGTACCTTCCTTCGTTAAATTTGTTAAGCACACAGTCACAAACTTTGTATTTATCTAATTTTCAAAGACCTTTTTGCTTTAATTACAAGTTTATAATGTTGTCACACACATCATAGCTTGTTGGTGTGGTTCATGCCTTAAAGAGCTTTAACAAAGCTTTGGGAACAGAGTTGAACAGAAGAACAAAGGTGCTAAAAACATAGACAGCCACTAGTGCAATCTATTGAGATGATGTTAATGGATTGCTGTCTCCAGGTATGTCTCCTTGGGTATAAGCATTTTGGCTTGGCAGTATATTTGATTAAATTGGAACAAGCACGTTTGCTAAAACTCTAATGAAGGCTGATAGAGATGCTAGTTAAATGAAGTGAGACTATAATTACAAATTGATTTTAATGTTGAGGGTTACGGCCTGTTGGAGGGTGTATTTGTGAACTGTGTCGAAGTGCTGATAGTCACAGACTGTTTAAATGGCTTCTGCTTCACTCAGTCCATTATGTTTTTACTGGTAGATTTGAATGAAATGGAAATAGACATCAGACAGCCACCACTTTCTCTTCAAGCATATGTTTTACAGTATTTGTTATAGGTAAATATTTTCTCCCAAAAACTTGCCCAAGTGTAAATCGCTTTTAATACCTACAGGACCACCTGGCCAAGTGCTTAGTGAAACTCTGTTTCAGACTCTCATCTTGCATGTGTGAAATAAATAACGAGCTATTAGCATGGTTTAGTGCTGCTAGTGTTTGTCATCCAGCAGGGCTCCTGCTGGCCCTCCAAAAGCCTCTCTGGCAGGCATTGATTTTCTCACATCCCTCCAGTGCTTAAAATTTTGCCTCTCCAGTCCAAGTGCTTTGTAAAACAGTGGCTAAAAAGTAATAGATAATATGCTGCTTCACTGTTTTTGACTTTTGATTAAGTGGAGCTGAGAGGCATGTTCTCTTGCTTAAGCCCAGCTAGGCTACCTCAGATCGTTTGTCAGGCTAGTTTGTTTGGTGTGTTCCACACATGACCTCTCATTGGGGTCCCATCATAGGGCATTTGCCTGATTCAGCCTGTAGAATTGCCATCTGCTGTCGGTGAAAGAGATCACTTTGATTGGCTGTTTTGCTACAGTACTAATCAGAGCATGTGAACAAAAACCAAAGTGACAAAACTAAGCAAAAGACACAAGTCAAGATGGAACACAAAGTTGGAACATTTCATCGCATTTCTTAAATATTTACAAACAATATGAATATGGATCTTGGTTTTAGTCCAGACGGGACCAGACACAGTCGATTTTCTTTCCGCTAATTCTTTGATGTCAGCTTGGTGTGTCCTGGGCTTCAGTTTCTGTTCATGGTTTCGGCTTCTGTCTGCTTTAGTTGTAGTTAATTATTATGAAATATAAGAATTGCATAAGAATTGGCTTTGACTTTCAGTGCCAATAGCCTAGTGGTTAAGTGCATGGACACATTGCATTGAGGTGTTCACAGTGACCTGAGCTTGATCCTTTGCCGATCCTTCCACTTTTTCTGCTCCCCACACATTTCTGTCTTAAACGTCCTCTAACCTGTCTAATAAAAAGCTAAAAAGTAAATTAAAAAAATAACTTTGACTTAAAAAATGGCTTAAAAGTAAGGTCCCAGTAACACTGCAATGGATTTAGGTCAATCCACAAGCTTAAATCTTGTTTTACACAACACTGGCATTGTCAGTGCCTCAAAATGAACATTTTAGATAACATGTTACAGAGCGGAAAATCTCAAAATACCGCTATTTTTTGGAAAAATGGACATCACAGTACCACATGACCATGAGAAGGAGGAATAACCCTGCGTTTAACAACTGTCACAATGGTGCTTCTAGGCATTGTATTGGGACTCTGCTTTTGGCATCTTGTTCTTGAGTTTATGAAACGGGGCAGGGCTGCAGACATTTGCCTATCTGATTGGGGCTTTCTCCTCAAAATTAAGTAGCCTACACATAGTTCAGTCTTGCATCCTCTCCTTGTAAATTCAGACTTCGCAAGTTTGATATGGAAAACAAACTCCCGATGACACAACAGGTAAATCTTCAAAGGGAACAGTGTACTTTGTAACCTTATTTACATTATTCTGGCTACATTGTTTCACTTTCTTAACAATAAAATGAAAACATTATTTAAGGAACTGCCTATTTTTATTTTGATATTGACAACTTAACAGACACCAGAAATGCTGAGGCGTTGTGTAGCTGCATATTTATATGATCTTCACTGTATGCATATTTACAACAAAACGGAGCCCATAACATTACTGCCTCCTTTAATTTTCATTAAAAATATGAAACATATCCTCTCTTTTGCTGAATATCAGTTTTAAATAATCAATAATGGCCATTATAAAAGTATAGTGTACAATAAGTTTAAACATTATAGGAAATAAATGCAAGCAATAAGTCAAATGTGCAGAATCAGTGTATGTGGTTACATTAATTATTAACTTATCTTTGCGATCAGCCAAAACACAAGAACAAGTAATAGATTCCAAAAACCAAAGTCGAGGGAATATGTCATTAGATAATAGACAACAAGATTAATTAAATATCACATTTAACAAACATAGTGAGATTAGATAGTGTCAAAAATGCTTACTAAACATTTATTAAAAATGCCTTAAATGTTTAGTTTACAATACCTGTGGTTTTATGTTTTACCAGTTGTTTTGTTTCATTATATTATAGAATGTAATAATTAATGTTTAATCTTTTCATTGCACATATACTTTTAAATGATGATTTATGTTTTAATATGGAAATTATTCATAAAATCACTTTGCCTTTCCAGTAATATTTATTTTCGTAGATATTGTAATTACGAAGGAGTTGTTCAAGTATTTGTACTACTGTGTACCTTTTTTCTGAAAGTGTATAGACGTTGCCTAACATTAACTAATGGACCATTATTCTAAAATGTTACCTAATTTTATAATTTAATTATTATTATAATAAAATAATTATTATTACTTTTTAAGTCATTTTAAACAGTCAATTTAAGTCAATGCAAAGGTGTGTACTGTATATTAAAAACTGAATTTACTTGAAAAAATAATGGTCATGGGTGAACTATAGATTCCCTTCCAATGCATGAATGCTGATGCGCCAATGAAGTTAAAGGCCAGGCTATGTTCCACAGAAGCAGAGTTAAATGCTAATTAGAGCAAATATTTGACCTTTTTTTCAGCCTTAACCTCTGATATTTTCGTTAAATGTGAGTTTGGGCACATAGGCCAAAAATGTATTTGTGTTACTTGATATTTAAAGTGGATTAAGGATCATTTTCGAAGTCTGCGGATGATACTAAAAGGGGTCTCAAGCAGGCACATGTATTTGACTGCTGAACTCTAGCATTTTTATGAATGAAAATGATTGAATTTATCAGTGCGTCGGCAGCAAAACCCAACAATCATAATGCAGAAAACAAATAGACAGAAACTGGATGTCGGATAGCAATTTTATCTTCTGACCTAAAAGGTCTAAAAGGCTTCCCTCTTCCATTACCGCTCCCTGGCTTGTGTGCGTAAATGTGTTTATAAACAGCACCATTGAGCTTCTTTTGTAAGAATTGTGTTCTGGACGCAGAGAGAAAGTCCAGCAAAGGCCTTTGCTTTTATCCTGCCATAATTTGTGTCCGTGACTCATATCCTGTGATGCTTTATTTACTTTTTAGTTACAGACATCAATCATTTCATGTTATTCTTAGGTTCATTTTGACCTTCAGATCTCGTAAATGGAAAAAGTGGAATGTCAGAAACAACCCACACAATCCATATCCATCCATATATTGTATGCCAACATAAATGAGCTAAATTTGATTTTACCTGCCATTTGATCATTTGTAAAGCCTAATGTAAATGCACTCTCCATTAAATGCAATCTTTATGTGATTAGACTGTAAGAGCAGTGGTGTTAAGAGACATAAGATGTTGTTTCACCTTACCAAAATTGATTAATGTGCTTGGGTAGACCATGGCAAAAGTTATGTACAGTATGATCTCTTG
The DNA here is from genome assembly GCF_903798145.1 of Danio aesculapii. Lineage (NCBI taxonomy): Eukaryota > Metazoa > Chordata > Actinopteri > Cypriniformes > Danionidae > Danio > Danio aesculapii. The sequence continues at coordinate 23,708,348 of NC_079458.1, forward strand.
TTGATGTAACTATGTTTCATATTGCATTTGCCTACTTTCATATACCTGTTGTTATCTTGGGTGTTTAAGTCTAATGTTGAGCCCCTTTACTGTAAGCATTAGAGTCGATGAAAGCTGGAAATATTTCACTTTCTCTAGACGACATTTGAATCACAGAACTAGAAGAAATATATTTTAGATTCATGAGTCAACGGCAAGGAAAGTTTATTTATACTTTATAGCACATTTCATACACAATGGTAATTCAAAGTGCTTTACATAAACAAGAATAAAATAAACATGTAATGCAAATATAAGAAAATAAAAATAACAAAGAATACAAATGAACAAACACAAATTAAAATGTTCAAAACAGTTTTTAAAAGAATTAAAAACAAAAGAAAGACATAAAAGTGTTGATCTGTTGGACGTAGCACAGTGCTCATTCAGTAAAGGCACAGCTAAACAGATGTGTTTTAAGTGTTAATTGGAATGTGCCTAATGTTGGAGCACATCTGATCATATCTGGAAGTGAGTGGCATGAACATGTGACCTGTAACCAAGTGTATTTTCCTCATCTTTAAAGTTGCTGTGAAAGATTAAGAAATCGCTGTAATTAGAAATCTCTGATAATAGGCAATATAACATTTCTGATTTAGTTAACCCTATAGGGGTTTGAGGAAGTTTTAAGGCCCTGATGTAGTTTTGACATTTTGATATTTGTGTTTTTTTTCAGTATCTTATTAAAGGCTCAAAAGTAAAAAGAAAAAAAACAAAAAACAAAAACACAATCAGAATCAGACTCAGAAAGAGCTTTATTGCCAGGTATGTTCACACATACGAGGAATTTGTTTTCGTGACAGAGCTTCTACAGTGCAACAGGATTACAGAGACAGGACAAAAAACAGATAATAAATGTATTTAAAAAAAAAAAATAGAAGTAGTGAATGCAAATATACAGATTGACAAGTGTATGTACATGTTTTACTATATACAACGTTATATGTGCAGCTGTTATGTGCAAATTGGCATGTAAAGTGTGTTGTTAAATAAGTGTATATGTGTATAAAAGTGTATAGCAAGTAGTGATGTTGGTTTCGCAATTATTATCATCAAGTGTTCATGAGATGGATTGCCTGAGGGAAGAAACTGTCTCTGTGTCGGGCTGTTCTGGTGCGCAGTGCTCTGTAGCGTCGACCAGAAGGTAAAAGTTCAAAGAGGCAGTGTGCTGGGTGTGAGGGGTCCAGATTGATTTTGGCAGCCCTTCTGCTCGCTCTGGATAAGTACAGTTCTTGGGGATTAGGAAGGGTTGTACCAGTGATTCGCTCAGCAGTACGAACTATTCGACGTAGTCTTTGGAGGTCATATTTAGTAGCTGAGCTAAACCACACAGTTATTGATGTGCAGATGACTGATTCAATGATGGAGGTGTAGAACTGTTTCCGCAAAAAACATTGTTTGTTATGCTGTTTGAAAGCCTTATCACATCTCAGTAGCTCAGTAACAATTATTATTAGCAGTATTATTTTTTAAATGCATATTTATATTTGTTTTAATAAAAACAAGTTTAGTTTTGTCGGAACCTCTCGGGTTTTGAAGGTGTGCATCACTATATGGGGCTTAAGAAAAGGACGTGTTTGGATATAACTCAGTTTTTTGCCACACTGTTATTATTGTTCATTTACAATCAAAGTGTCCTGTCCGAACATTACCATATGTCAAAATGCAAAATTGCTGCACACCCTTTTCGCCCAGACAGGTCACATCATCAGTGTGTTCTCATTATGCAGGTTGACAGGGGACATGTTTACTGAATCATCTGAAAATGTCTGCATTATTCCAAAAAACCTCTTCTGAGCACGAGAATTCTCCAGCAGGGGCACCTTTAAACTATATTATATTATATATAAACTTATATATCTTATATCTCTTATACTGTAAATATTTAAATATTTATAACAAAGTATCACTTCTTTCTTTTTACTTTTAAATGTATTTGTGTGTGGTTGTACAAAAGAGAACAATGCAGTGTAATAAATGGTTGTCACACAGAGTTGGTTTAATTATTTTTGTGTATGTGTGTGTTCCTGTTTTGGTTCCTTTTGCTTTTTCATATTGAACTTTTTTTTCAGTGTTCAAAGGCCGAGCTAATTGCCTCAGGAAGCTGTTCTGAGCTAATGTCACTTTACTGTGTGCCATGTTTAACAGTGTGAGAATTTTATTTTTATTTGCTTTGGTGTAAAACTCTTTAACTATATAAATATTGCTTTGCTCATTTGGTTGTATAACAAATGAATTACAATACAGACTCCTTGCTGCAGGCTCTTTCTTTCTTTCTTTCTTTCTTTCTTACTTTCTTACTTTCTTTCTTTCTTTCTTTCTTTCTTTATTTCTTTCTTTCTCACCCTCTCTCTCTCTCGTTTTCTCTCTGTGTAGAGTGTTCCCTGTCTTGTGTCATTGATGGCGGTGTGGGTTCAGACTGTATGAGACAGTATGGTCTCTTGGGCCATGCCAGATCAGATCTGTCTTTCATCTGTGTGCTCGAGTTCACTGACAGAAGGGCAAATTGAGTGTTTGATTTTGTGTTTTTAATTAAGGTTTCAGGTTGAAAGTAAAGCCAGGCTCTTTTATCCTGGTGTGCCACTAAGCAGCCTGCAAGGATGTTCTATACATCAAGGATGTATAGGACATCGAAATAGAGTCATTCAACATTTCCCCCACAGAACTAGGTCTGATGTACAGTACATGCAGCTTTTTTGTGGCAATACGGATTGTCTGTTTATTAATACTATGCTGACATTTAAAAACTTGTGTGGTAAGGGTTTTATAAATAAGAGTTTTCATACATTAGAACAATACAACTGTAATACAGCTTTACTTTCTTCATACATCAAAATGCATCATATATAATTGCATGTGTTAAGGTCAGCTCGTTCCTGACTGTACCATAAAAAGGATCAGATAGATATAATAATAAAATATATATCATATATCATTTACAGAATATAATAAAATAAACATTTATTGAAGGGAATAACAAAATATCAACAGAAATTCTCTTAACAAAATACAATGTTCTGTAACACATAACATTAGATTATTAAACAGCACAAATATTATGACTTTATCTGTATTATATGTTTAAATATATAATTATATAAAATCCCTAACTTTTGTGTGAACATTTCCCCAATTTTAATAATTCATGAATTTAAATTTACTTTTAGGGTAGCCTTACAGCAAGAAGGTGGCTGGTTCGAGTCTCGGCTGGGTCAGTTGGCATTTCTGTGTGGAGTTTGCATGTTCTCCACGTGTTAGTGTCGGTTTCCCCCACAAGTCTAAAGACGTGGTATAGGTTTCCCATTCTGCTGTGGCAACACCTTATTAACAAAAGGACTAAACCAAAAAGAAAATAAATGAAAGAAACCTAATCTAAACATAAATCAGTCTGGCAGTGTGTGTGTGTGTGTGTCTGTGTGTGTCTGTGTGTGTCTGTGTGTGTGTGTGTGTGTGTGTATTTCTCCTGCCAGCTCTGCTGCTGCTGCATCTGTCCTCTGGCTGAACTGCAGTGAGATGTTTGTTTGGTTTCATGTGTTTGAGTTATGATCACACACTGAAGCATTGCCTCTCCACTGTCAGTCAGTGTCTGGCTCTCGGGCACCCACTGCCCAAGATAATAAGTCTGCATTGACTCTTCCTTTCCTCACGCAGACACCACAGTGACATGCATTACCAGATGCCACATCTGCATACCTTCTTGACAAGCCTCCTACAACAGGCCCCAATTCATCCACTGACTGACAAAAGAGCCAGAGACACTTATGGGAAGTTGTATATGTCCTATTAAAGGCACAACATGTATGTGTTTTGTTTTACATAAAATACCCTGATACCACTTGCAAAATGATGTGTTTCATGCAGTTGTGTACTTCAAAATTATTCCAACAAGTTTCCAAGGGTTTGCAAATACAGAGAAATTCCTTTTTTCTTTGTCATTGCCGCCTGTCAGGGACGTTATATCTGCAATTTGCACAAGCTGTCAACTTGGGGTGTGTTTCCCAAACAGCATCATAGCTCATGGATGAACTACCATAGTATGATACATCATTTGGGAAATGTACACTATACTGTGACAAGGGTTTTCTGAAACTATAGTTGCTCTGGAAAAGAGTAAATCCACAGTTTGATCCATGTTAGGTAAAAATGTAAAGCATCTGTAAATTCATTTCTAAATGCAGTGGAATAATAGTATCTTGAGAGAAAATCTGCATTAAGAGATGCTTTTTATAGCTCAGTGGATAGAAAAACTTGAATCCATCTACAGAATGGAATATATCATTGTCCAACTTCAATTGAACATGGACATTTTATACAAAAAAGAGCAGCTGTCATTGAAAATGAACTGATCAGTAGGAACCTTCTCTTATTTCTTGCTGTATTTTTTTTTAAAATATGTATTTTTTATCATTATTTCTTGTATCATTATTTATCTTGTATTATTATTAATTAACTACTGCTACTGTCATGGAAAGTCTAGTATTTTTGTTTGTAAATACACATTTTTTATCCATTATGAGATTTGATAATAACATGTATTGGTTTTCTTTGCATTCTTAATTGAAACACTAATGTAACAATCACCAGCAAGTTAGGGACTGTAGATTGCTGGTGAACTACACACACCACATGAACTACCACGACCAGAATACATTGCACCAATTAACACCTGCTTCATCTGACCGTCATCTAGACACCCTCTCTCTCACACACACATTTACAGTTGCGGCTTATTCCCACTCATCACCAGGACCATATATTTCAGTTTGTGTGCCCCTCTCATTTTCTGTTGTTTTTGCATTGCTTCTATGATGTCTGTGTGTTCCTGCTTTGTTTTGTCTTGTTTTAGTTAGTCTTGTCATAGTTTTTTCATTAAATGTTTAAATGTTGCTTTTGGATCCGCTCTTTGTTTTTTCTCCTCTGAACTTTTGAACTACATTTTCTCTATTTTTCAAACTTGAAAATATTATATATTCTATTTTAACCAAAACATGTAGGCTAATAGCATATAAATCAGATCTACTGTGACTATGGTCATACAGAAAGTATGTAAAAGAAAAAAGATTTTTAAATGAGACACTACACTGAAAAAAAAAATTTAAATTTTAACCAACTTAAAAAAAAAAAATACTGTAATTTATTGCTGCTCTTTTTTATGGTTTTTCTCTAAGTATAATTTAACTTTGGTTCAAACAATAACATTTAATTTAATCTAAATCAAGAATGTTTATTGTGGTAATGTATACATATATGTATGTATATATATATGTATGTATATGTATATGTGTATTTATGTGTGTGTGTGTGTATGTATATGTATATATATATATATATATATATATATATATATATATATATATATATATATATATATATATATATATATATATATATATACATACATACATACATACATACATACATACATACATACATACATACATACACACTGTATATTTAACTTTTTAACCTTAGATCAAAGTAAAATCTTGCTTTAGACCAACCTAAAAATTACTGTAAATTGGTTCCCACTTTATATTAAGTGGTCTTAACTAATTCATTACAATGTGCTTATTTTGAAAATACATGTACTGTACTTATGCTTGATTAAATACCTGAATGTAAATACACCTGTAATAAATTTTGATAAGTACAATTATAATTACACTGTTAACCATTCCTTAACCCAACTGTTCACACTACTCATACCACCAAACCTTTCTCTAACCCTAACCATATTCCAACTTTAAGGTTATCTGCAAAACATTATGAACACAACAAATACACTTTGTATATTTTGATTTAAGTAAATAGTAGTTAAGTGCATTTAATATGAAGTGGGACTGTAATTTATCAATGCAGCTGTAACAAATTACTATCAAATTATAGTTTTGACTTAGTTGAAATGGGAAATGTATTTTAATATTAATCAAAATATGTATTCTGCCCAAAGAAAAAACAAAACAAAAACACATTGACTCAAAGGTAAAATATTGTTTTTAATAGACAATGAATAGTTAAATTACTTAAAATACAAATCCAAGTAATATTGTACTTTGCACTAAGCTATAATAATATATGTAACATTAGGATCTGTCAGTTATTTTATTTTCAATAATTAGATAAAATCTTGGTGCTTTAAGTATGTTTATAAATGTCACGCAAGATGGCAGGCCATGAAAACTGCTGGTTAAAGTAAAAATATTGCTTTGAGAAAAAAAACAAACATATTTTTTCACTTAAGTCAATATAAAAATATACTTTGAAAGAAACACACAGAAGCTAAACTATGTTCAGTGTAGTTGGTGAAAAAAATAAATACTGCGCCATTAAATGGCATTAGTGTATAATGGAGCGCATATTTCCATAGAGGATGCATATGGAGAATTGGTTTTGTGTTTTCAAGGTGACAGAAGACGGGGAAGTTTGTTCTTGTTGCCTTCTAGTCATTGAGTTAAAGACTTTTAGATTATTTGATTGGAAGTTCTAGACCGCATAATTAGCTGTTATTAGGTTTCACCTCTTTCATTATTCTCCTGATAAATCATAACAGTGCCTGAGGTTTTGCTCTAGTTTGGATGCTTTTATTTTTACTTTTGAATGTTTTTTAAGGGGTTTTGAAAGCATTATTTTTTGACAGTATGAGATGATGAGTCCAGTGATGTCAGTAGATAGCATTAGCTTTTGTAATGAGCTCTCTGGCTCATGTTCAAGATAACATTTGGCTCTCTACACAAATTGGGCCCTTACATCTTTGTTAAATATCTGGCCTTTTTTTTAAATGTGAGCGCATAAGAATCGGGTTAAGAAATGTCTAATTTTGTGGTATTGCTGGTTCATTAGTTTTCATTTTTTAGATCCAGAAAGGGAGTAAATTTAGCAAGCACTAAGCGACAAATGTGGCTACAATTTGCAATTGATAACTGTTATTGGGTTTGCCAAGGTAAATATTTATTCATCAAAACAATGGCCAATAATGCAATTTAGTGTGGTTTACTGTGATTATCAATTGACAAAGGAGTTTGTATTGTAATTAATGACTGCCAATTTTTAAAATCAAATTGGCTGATTATAATACTGATTGCAGATTTTATGGATTTATATTAGACAAAAGAAAGAATGAAAATTTGAATACATTAACAAAATGAACACAATGTTTATGTTAAAATATTTTAAAGTTAAATGGCGTGAACAAAATAATATATATATATTTTTTTGCTTTGAAACAAGATTTGGTCACTTTATTTTGATGGTCCGTTTGTCCGTTTGTTCGGTTGTGCACCCACAAACTGTACCCGAGTCCGCCTGAAAGAGGTGGTCTGGGGTGCGGTTTGAGCGAACTCTGGTATGGTTGACTTCTGATATGAATGCAATCATAACAAATAACGTAAGTGAACTGCCAACTGTACAACAAACTTTAGTTTTCATAACATTCATTCATGTGTGTGTGTCTGTTTATCACTTACCTTGGCGACAAGTGGAACTGACCCAGTGCAAACAGTGATAATGTCTGCTAAGACTGACTTCTGAAGACACCTAACGTTCAGCGTGATGTTCTGAACATTTTTTAAATATTTCTTTTGCGGCAGATAGATGCTAGTGGCTCTCTGTATTTTGGTTTTGGTAACAAAAGCAAAAGATTCAGTAAAAGCAGAATGACCATGATATGTGGATGGTTCCATTTTGCCGCTTTTTTTGCGTGGCCTTCACCTAGCAACAGCTGTACACAAAACAGTAGCATTATGATGCAAGTGTACCGGGGTTCAGAAGGAAAATAGGATGGTGTGAACACAAACCAGCTGAGAAGGTGGCAAAGGGGGACAATCAAACTTGGGTTCGGTCCAGGCAATTGAACCAAGCGTGAAAGCTCACTAAATTTTGATGTTATTTATAAACAAGACAATATGTTTTACTTGTCTAGAAAATGCTTCTTGTTTTAAGATTTTTCTTAGATATTGGACAAGAAACAAGACAAAAAAATTATAATTTTTGCAGTATGAAGAATGGGCCGGTTGAACCAGCTCATTTGCATTTAAAGACACAGGCACAAAACCCAAAAATTGACATTTTCAGCAGGTTAAAATAAATGGTCTGAACTTTGCAGACATCTTGTAAAAAGGGCAAAAATTGGAGCCCTATAAAGGGACAGTGAATATAAAAAACAATATATCAGTCCCCTTTTTATTGCTAATGTGAGAGCAATTAAAAAAAAAAAAAAAAATCAACAAAAAATCTACTTTTTTTGAACAAAGAACAAAAACATAATAATAATTTAGAATCATAACAATTTTAGAATTTCAAAAATTTGAATCAAGTTAATGTTGAATGTGCATTAGCGTGAGCATGAAGTTGATGGCTGCAATTTACTTATCAGCCACTGGTGTCACCAATGACATGTCAAGTTTATTATCTCTACATTAAAATCAACTCATTTAAATAATGTTAGTTTATTGTGCCAGTTCTGTACATATAGTAGTAAGACAGTGCATAATTTCCTTTCATTTTTTAAGTGTGTGAAGCATATTGCTATTGAAATTTCCTCTGGAAGGCGAGGCATTCACGTAATGCTGTCATTGTCTGGCGCTGGTGCAAATGGAGAAGATGCACATTCGAATGAGTTCAGCGATTTAGTAATCGGTTTACTCCTCTCGCCGACTTCAAGAGAAACAGTTGTGGAAGGCATTGAGGAGGAAGACTGAACATTTTCACTTTCATGTGACTACAGTGGGATGGCATCTCAATCATGAAGTAATTTAGCATGACATTGGTATTCCTCACTTTCTTTATTTTTCATTTTGCCAGCAAGAAAGTGCCTCGGAGCCTGACACGCTCATAAATATAGTATGGAACAATTTTACATGAAGAAACAAAAGGGAAAATTGAAACGAAAGCATTTATCTTGCAGTGCAGTTTCTGGTGGACTCATAATGTGCAAAGCATTTTATTAGTACACAATAATAAAATATAGGAACTAAATGACTTTTTTACCATGTAAATGTCCATTTTTTTTGAGTTTCCTTTCTAGACTTGTAGCTGTAATGTTGTTTGCTAAAGTGCTCTGATAGGATTATTGATCATAGATGAAGACTTCTCTCCCACTCTCGCTTTTGTACCTTTTGTTTTTGTGCTCGTACAAAGATCGATAAAAGAAGAAAGTGAGAAACTGGTCTCATATCAATGACATGAACTTGGCAAAGCCGATGATTAGCAGTTCTTCAGAAGAGCTCATTAGTTTATCCGGGTATCCATAATTCAATTCAATTCAATTCACCTTTATTTGTATAGCGCTTATACAATGTAGATTGTGTCAAAGCAGCTTCACATAAAAGGTCACAGTAAATAGGAACAGTGTAGTTAAGTTTGTAGTGTTTAAGTTCAGTTCAGTTTAGCTCAGTTCAGTGTGGTTTAATAATCACTACTGAGAGTCCAAATATAATGTATATAATATATATAATATAATAATAACATCTTTGTTTTTCAAAGTCACTCTATAGTACTTCATTCTTCTTGTGAAGTTGTACACTGTAAAACCAGAAAAGTTTAAGGTAACTCAAACCATTTGAGGAAACCAATTGCAACAAACCATTTAAGTTAAAAAACTAATCCAAATGAGTACTGTGAACTTAATCCATTTGAGTAAAAGAAGCAATTTGAGCATTGTAAAACGCAAAAAATGAAGAGAACTCAAACCAACTGAGTACTGAAAAACTCATTAAGTTAAGGCAACTCAAACCAGTTGAGGAAACTGATTGCTACAAATCATTTGAGTTAAAAATATAATCTATTTATCTAAGTTGAAGTAAAGAAGCATTTAATTGACTCATTACCTTCAACACTGAGTTCAAAACTCTTTTCAAATGAGTAGAACAAACTTTCAGTCAGTTTTGAGTAAACTACACTCACATTTAATTTGCTAAAGTTGACTGTTGGGTTTTACAGTATACAGATTTGACAGGGAGACTTTAAGAAAGATGCTTGTGTATTTTTAATGCTGCTGGTGATGTCGTTTTTGGCTTGTATAGAACAGAGATGTTTTTGCGCTTCAAGCATCATTGAACATAATTCTGAGCCGAGCATGTGTATCCATGCATAAATGTGCAAGATATAAAGTACAACAGCATTTTTGTCATGCATAAAGATGTGTTACCTTTTGTAGCTGTATGATTATTTGCCCTCAAGCTGTGTTGTTTGTTTTCTATTTTAGACATAAAAAGAGACACAGAAGATGCACCTATTTATGCAGTACACAGACACTTACACTCAAAGCAGAAGACATTGCTTTTATTTGTGCACTTTAATTCTGCATAACTCAAAACTCACTTTATTTTTTTACACACACACGCACAAGCACAGACACACGCACACACAGGCTATATAGGTAAAAATATAAATACTAATAGTGTAATATTGTGAAATGTCATAACAGTTTAAAATAACTATGCTCTGTTTAATATATATTTATATTGCAATTTATTCTTGATTGCAAAACTTGATCCTTGGTTGATGTAGCAGCAGCCATAGCTTCAGGCCTTAATGTAAATGATCTTCCAGGAATCATTTTAATGTAAATATGATGCTCAATACACATATTGTATTTTTAATCAGTTTTTATACAGATTTTATCAGTGTTTTTATCAGTTATTTTTTTTTAATCAGGGCACGTTGTTACATGTTTAAAAGAACAGCATTCATTTAAAATAAAACAATTTAACAATTTAAGTCTTTTCTGTCACATTTAATCACTTCTAATCCCTTTAATCATTGCTATGTTTTTTTTTATTAATAAGTAAGTGTATAAATGTAATAAAAAGTCCAATAACTAAATAAATTAATAAATAAATAAATAAATACAATTTTCATATGTCTGAATTTCTTTTTCATTATTACTAATAATTTTACTGGTTACAGGGCTCGAAATGTACCTTTTTGCTTGGTAGCACTGGTAATCCTAACTATACATCTAAAAATGTATTCTATTTGAATACAACACTAATCAAAACAAACCAACAAACAAACAAACAAATAAAGCATGGCTGAAAGCATCCTGAAAATGAAATGAACATCTAAACAGTCTTTTACTCTTAAATTGTGTTGATGTGACAAACGCTGTTACCTGCAAACTCCATCACACAGTGAATGCTATAGTCCTTTTCATAGCAGACTTTAACCCAATGCGAGTCTTTTATCCAGTCTTCGAAAAGTATAAATGGTGGATAAACATTCACCACATGATCACTAATCAGCCATTATTTGTAACTTTAGGTGGTTTCTAAAGCAAAATCTGTCAGTGTTGTTTTCGTTTTCTCATCTTCAGCAATGTACATTTTCGCAGCTCCCTGTCATCTGAAAGCAGAAGGCATTGACTAAGTGATCGACAGTTGATTTTAACCGATCCATTTGCGTTTAGTTCTAGAGCAGTGGGCCAATCAGAAGAGCTTGAAACCGGAGCAAACATCATGGGCTTTGTTTAATGCAGCAAGTTTTACATTATCCTGAGCGATGCATTTTTAGGTGCAAACAAAGTCCCTTTAAGGCAGGTCATTTCACTTGGCAGCCATCTTTGAAACACCTCTCGGGCGGTATGCTGAATGGGGAAACATAAAATTCTCCAAAACTGCTTGCCAAGTTTATGATTACATTAGATAATTGGAACCACCTATAAAATTAAATAACAACTGTCTCATAAGTTTTGTTTCTAAACATCCAAATCAAACAAAATCAGCATGCTTCCAAGTTGCCCAAGCTAGTGTGCATAGGCACTCAAAAGGAATGAGATCACGACATCAACCTGGTTTTTGGTCATTTTACTCTTGATCATCCTCTGGATAATGATCGTCTGATCACACTGGTCTTTTGAAGTAATCCACAACTTGTTATTGATGGCGAATCTCCTCCAGAAATGACAGCGGGTCTTTGTTTACAAGTTTGTGGGCGTTTTTGTAGTTGCTGTCATGTGATGTGCATTTGACTGTACTTTGCTTTTGTTTCATACAGATTACAAAAACCAAAAAAACTTTTGTTTTCAAGTGTAGTTGGTTCATTTAAAAGTAGAGATTTCAAGCTTGATGTCGATATATATTTCCTATGTCTGTGAAGCAAGTATTCACTGAGATTTCAGTGTGTTTGTTGACCACCAAACGTAAAAGCACACATCTGGTCCGAGCTTCTCCGTCATTATAGCAATGGACGATTGGCTCCTGAACTGGTAGGCAGGGCTTCATTCGCCATATCAACCGTTACACTTTTCCCCATTCAAAACTATACGAGTGACACGTCTTGTGTATTCTATAGTCTTTGGCTCGGTGTTTGGCATTTTTAGGTACAAAGACGCTTCTGTGTGAATGTCTCCTAAATCCACGCATACAGTGAACATTTTGCAGTGAAAACCGATCACACAGAAACAGTTTTGTGCAAAAATACATTGAGGTCGCATAGATAAAATTTCGGATGCATATGCGACCAAAACAGTCACAGTTTCGAGCACTGGTTTACATTTTACAAGCTATGAACGTTTTGAAAGAATTTATTTAAAATTTGATCATTTTATTTTAACCTTTTCATCTCAAATTGTGTATATATGTGTGTGTGTATATATATATATATATATATATATATATATATATATGTGTGTACATATGTACATATTGTGTAATTATTTCTTATATATCATGCAATAATAAAACAATATTACTAATATTACTTTAAGAATGCATTCTACTAAACATTAGTAGTACTGTATATTTCTGTCAAAATACCTCCCTGTCTTGAAAACATTAGAGTTTCTGGTAACACTTTATTTTGATGGTCCATCTGAGTATTACTAGACTGTCTGCTTCATATCTCTTGATACTGCTCCTTCAACAGACATTTAACTGACTATAAGAAACTTAGCAAGTACATGTCAGCCTACACTAACCCTAACCCCGACCTAACAGTCTACTTGTAATCTAATGAGAATTAGTTGGCATGTAGATGCAATGTAACTTATACTCAACAAACAGACCATCAAATAAAGTGTGACCGAGTTACTTTGTGTGTATGATCTGACAATAGCCACCAAAATAAATAAAACAATTAATAAAATCAACATGCTTGTGCAGAAGTTTGTTTTGCTCTACATAGGTGGGTCAGCAAGGTCAATGTTGCACTTCTTCAACACAAGAGCTTTTCTTTCCTATGCCATTTTTCTCAGTCAGTTACAGACGCCCAGCGGTGCAGCCAGTCGAGCTCTAATACTATTACACACACACCTCAACGCATACACAAATAATTCACAACCGTGCAGCCTCCCAACAAACAGCCCTAATGAAATTTCAAGAGATGCCAAAAGCCTCCTCTCAGGCTTAGTCATTTCTTTCAATACGGCTTAAAATACAAATCGATAGCAAAACGAATGGAAAAGCCATTTCTATACTTCCAATCGCGCCATTCTTACATGTAAATGAAAATAAAACATATAATTAGATTAAATCTTTCCTGAGGGAGCACTATTCACAACACCCCAAAACCTGTCTTACCCATAAACGTCCTTTGAAAAATGGCTCACTAAATGGCTCTTTGAATGAAGCGCAGGCCGGGTATTGAATCAAACGTGGGTAGACTAATTATTCATAATGGAATCAGATGAAAAGGCTAATCAATACGTTGAAAGGGGACCCTGTTATTGAATTTACTTCCTGCTGTGGCACAACCGTGAATGAACAGGGACCAGCGGGCATATCCATGATAGATTTAGTAACATTAGGGTAAATGAGGGTGTTTTTTTTGGGTGGGGGGGTGGGGGGGGGGGGGGAACGAGGCGTATGGACCACCTAGACTCCAGTCTGGCAGATGGTGGCAGAGAATCGAAATAAGGCTGAGTAATACACTCACTTTTTTTTTAATTCTCTCACTGTGTCAGTGTGTGGTCAGTGCTCACCTGGCAGTGTTGGCAGTGCTCCAGATTCACTGTAATCTACCCGGCCAGAGAGAAAACGAATTTAGCTTAGCATACATGCGATCATAGCGTGTTTAATATGCATATCGCAGCAGTGCATCTGTCACCATGTAGACGCTAATCTTTCTGAATGTATCCAGAGCTCAAGGGTTAAATGTGTGTTACTCACACAACATTCACTGCTTAAAGGGTCATGAACTGCATTTTTCCATATATTTATTGTGTTCTGTAAGGTCTGCATAAAGTGACAGTAATATATTTTGTACTGTAATTTAGAAACAAAGACTGTAATTTTTCAGTCATTTTAAACCTATATTTTGTTTTTATACAGTAGATGTGCTGCATTAATGTTTTACGTATTCAAATATTAGATAATGCTGTTATGATGCACTCTGAAATTTATATGGGTAATTTTTAGAGATATCCCAAGCAGGTTTTTTGAGTCATTTGATTTTGAGTATCTACCGATATCGAAACCCAATCCGATACTTCGATAGTACATAAAAAAGAATAAAGAAGAGCGAAGAAACAGATCCAGGATGTTCCTTATTTTTTATTTAATTCACTTTATTTTAACATTCAACATCTTTGTTAACAAACAGAGGACTTCTGTGAGGTAGCTTGAACAATCAAGTAGTAAATAACATAAATTCTTTACTTTTAGACCAACAGTAAATATAAAAAAAAAAATCAAATATAGAAACTAATAGCACCTCAACTTAAAATACCCAGCTGGCAATCCCAAGTTTACATATCTCACAGTTTGCTATGGCAATGTTGTTGTCATTCATTTATTCATTTTCTTTTCGGCTTAGTCCCTTTTTTAATCCGGGGTTGCCACAGCGGAATGAACCTCCAACTTATCCAGCACATGTTTATGTCTCTGGGAAACATCCATACACACTCATTCACACTCATACACTACGGACAATTTAGCCTATCCAATTCACCTTAACCGCATGTCTTTGGACTGTGGGGGAAACCGGAGCACCCGGAGGAAACCCACGCGAACGCAGGGAGAACATGCAAACTTCACATAGAAATGCCAACTGACATTGCCGAGGCTCAAACCAGCGACCTTCCCACTGCACCACTGCATCGCTCATGTTGTTGTCATCAACTTTATAATACCTCCTGACTGCAGACATACTCACGCTTTCCGCTTCAAACTATATTTATTTATTTATTTATTTATATATATATATATTCCAATTCCGATCGAGTCTGAAATCGCTTAATCGGGGGCCCAATTTCTGATTATGTGATCGAATCTGGACATTCCCTAGTAATATATTAATTTTGCATTATATGGAACAGGCAAAGCAACAGTGACATATACTGTTACAATTTAATAAGGTGTATAGGATAAGAAAACACAACATTTAGAAAATGATATTACTGAAGAGAATGGATGGAAATAAACTAGGACACACAACTTTAACGTTTAATTCATTTATTCCTATGTAAGGAATAGAATAAAGTCAACAAAAGAGAGGCATGTATGGTCTATGTAGTGTAATTGAAAATAAATAGAAACCCTCATGGAAATATAACCAAAATGTTACATGGGGAACTAGAGTAGCGGCAAAGCAAAGAGCCTAACAAAACCAACAGCCACATAAGCTAGAACACAAGATACTCACTAAACTTAATAATAATAAACAAAAACACAAAAAGCAGCGCTCACCCACTTAGGCTACCTTGTGTTTCTGATCATTCACAAAACTACAGGCAAAATGTATGTCGCACGACCTGATTACCTATTCCTTTTTCCCCAAAAAGGAATGATAAATTATTGAACCTAATTTGGATTACAAATGTTTGTATTAGTTCAGAGACACCAAGAAGGAACAAATCATGATACATGAACAGAAGCAAGAGTACAACACAAACCAATACACACACAGCACTAAACAGCAAGGCGTGCTGGTAACATTTAAAGTCCAAGGAACGAAGTGTAATTGGTCCATGAAGAAATTACCTTATTAAGAGTGACAGGCTTTGGATCCAATCACCAAATACCTGGGAATGAGAAAATAGCGGAACAAAAGGTGATAGAGTGAGAACAAGAGCGAATGGAAGAGAGGGATAGAGAGAGAGGGTGACAAAGAGGAAGAAAGCGTCAAAATCCAAACAAATCCCAAGAACTGTAACATACAGTATACATTGCAATAAATGATTAAAAAAAAGATAAAATAAATGCGTTTTTGTATTCTTTCTAATCTAAATATCTAAAGATTCTTAATTTAAGAAGCATTTACAGACAATTATTCAAAAATAAGTGAGTTTTCCCTTAAAATTTCAAATTGGAAACAAGATTATTTTGCTTATCCTATTAGCAGATTACTTTGCTTTTTAAGGAAAATTTTAATTTAAAACTCCTAAAAACTTTAACATCTAATTTTGCATTTGTTTTTTATTTTTAATGTTTTAAATGAGCTATAAACCTTCTAAAAGAACCGATATACGCATGTTTGTTAAGTTTGTTGTTTTACTTGTCTTTAACTTTTGTGTCTGTTGTTTATGAATAAATAATAAATAAAATTAGCACCTCTAAGCAATTTTGTGAGCATTAAACAACATTACCATAGGTCCCTGAGAGGTAAAAGTTATTCTAGTGTACTGTAGGTTTTAATAATAATGAACAGTACCTTGAAAAGGGAAATCAAATAAAAAGCAATATACATGCAGTAATGCAATCTGCTGCATTTTTTCTTAGCTCCCAGGACCTCAACAGCAACACGTTGTAACATGTATCAAAAAGGCTTTCTCACCATATACAAATGCAATTTTTGTGATTCATCTGTTATTGAAAGTGATAAAAATAGAATCAAAGGACTTTATTGGGGGCACATTGCAATAAAACTGATGCTAGTTGACTGTGACATTGACAACACAGGCTTTTGGAATACATGCTCAGTGTTGTGGCAGGTAGGACGTCGACTGGTAGAACATTCGCCAGAGTAATTGATGGTTCATTACACTGTGAAAACCCCTGAAAAAGCAGGGAATACGCTGAAGGAAAGTGAGTGAGTGAGTATTTTGGCTTTAAGTTTTGTTTTTAAGCTTTAAGTTCTATTATTATTATTATTATTATTATTATTATTATTATTATTATTATTAATAATGCAATGTAAAAAGATCAAGGGGTTCATGCCTGCTACACCATCTTCACAGTGCAATTGGCCCTCTAGATGAAGCATTTTATTTCCAACCAATCTGGTTTTCAGCCATTGGTATTATTTTTTAGGTATAACATTGTTAACGCTTTGACCTGAATCTAACAGTGTCACCTGATTCATTTATCATGAGTGTCTTGAATAACTCTGCACTGATTGTATGTCAGTTGCTGTTTCCTGGACAACAGAGAGCAAGGAAGTCTAAGCTGTAAGCCAAATCACAAGAAGTAATAAGCAGCTAAACTGAGGGGAACTCATCCGTGACAGATCCAAAACAGCACGTGTATGTACGGGTTTCTGCATAGGTTAAAACTCATTTGACACCAGTTACTCGCACTGATTCTCTGTACAAAACTTTTAAAGTGTTAATTTTAGGGAATAATTACACATGTGGTTTTCCAATTCGGAAGTGTTATTCAGAGCAACACACCAGCGCACAGAAGTATAAATGCATGGCTACACGCAAGGCAGGCGCTGTGGGTCATGCCGATCACTTGACGCAGAAGTATAAACCAGGCTTTACTGTACTCTAATTACGTTTTTGGGGAACACAGTAATGTAATATAATAAGCATAATAATAATTATACGCTTTTAAATTGCTGGAGAATGCAAGCTGAAATGGTTGTTGAAAAATTCAAGTGAAAATGCAGACACTATGTTGATTTCATTGAGCGTAAAACAAAAATATTGCTGTGAAAATATCGATGTCCAGTCTCTTAAGAACTTTTGACTGCTTGTTCAAGCACTTGAATAGAAAGCATTCTTCAACAATACTCATCACCTAGGAGGACACCGGCGCCCAAAAACATGGTCTCCCAACCCAGCCTAAAGAGGCTAAATTGGATTTTTGTGCAGGATCGGGAGTGAAGGTATCTTCCGAATGTGAAGAGCAGCATAACTGCTTATGGGGCTGTTCACATATCATGTCTTTTGCATGTGCAATTTTGTCATTTCCAATGGAGGCGTACAACTCGATCACAAATATACGGAGCGCATGTTGCACGGGCTCGCCTTTTCAGCCTTTTGAAAACTGTGAGTCACGCGACAAGAACTGACCGATCAGCTTCATGCTTTGTAGGAATACACATTTCGGTAGACTAATATCCTCAAACACAGAACACCCAAACACTGCAGTGCTTTTGCATACTATGAATGTCAATTGGTATTTTTAAATGCCTTTTTTGGTGTTCAAAAATGTGATAAACCCAGTGTAATGTTTTTCAGTGAACATTAAATTACTGAAAGAGCTGCAGTTTATTTTGTATTTTTATAGGTATATTTTATGTTTTAAAAGTAACTTCAAAGTAAAGTAATTAGAAATCTGATTACTTTTTACATTAAGTAATTAGTAATGCAATCAGATTACAATTTTCGAGTAGACGTCAGTCATTTGTAATCTATTGCTTTTTAAAGTAACTTACCCATCACTATATTTATTTTAGGTAATAGTTAATAATAATTATTTTGTAGTAACTAATAGGTGTTAATAATTGTAGTTCAATAAGTTCAATGATTTCAATTATAAGTTTTTTTGTGTTTTCGTAAATTTATTTTAACCAAAAAAAAAATGTCCAGATAGATTAGCAAATAAAACGATGAAATAAACAGTATTAATATTTTAGTAGTAATGGATGTAATTGATAAGTATAAGATAATATTGATATGTTATAGTATTCATAATAAAACTTGACTATTATTATTATTCATTCATTTACTTTTTGGCTTAGTCTCTTTATTAATCAGGGGTCGCCACAGCGGAATCAACCCCCAACTTATCCAGCATATGTTATAAGCAGCGGATGCTCTTTCCAAAACTGGGAAACACACGTACACATTCTTGCACACATATAAAGGTGAATTGAATTTAATTGAACATACATTACGGCCAATTTAGCTCATTCAATTCTCCTCTAGCGCATGTCTTTGGACTGTGGGGGAAACCGGAGCACTCTCATGAACACAGGGAGAACATGCAAACTCCACACAGAAATGGCAACTGACCCAGCCGAGGCTCGAACCAGCGACCTTCTTGTTGTGAGACGACCGTACTATCCACCATGACGCCCTATTTTTGTTATTATTTTTATTATCATTATTATTATTATTATTATTATTATTATTATTATTATTATTACTATTATTATTATTATTATTATTATTATTATTATTAGCAGTAGTAGTAGTGATAGTAGCAGTAGTATTATTTTGTATTTGTTGTTTTGCAGATGATTATCTAAAATAATAACAATAATAATAGTTATTATTATTATTATTATTATTATTATTATTATTATTATAAATGCAATCTATATCATATCATATATCATTATTTGAAACCCCCCTTTTTTTTTACAAAATGTATACAGCAATTCAACTGAATCAAAATGATTTACATTTGTTTTTCTTCATCTACCATTGCCAAATCTCACTGCACATCTACATATTATTATTTTTTATAGTAAACAGGTTTTAAATAACAAATTGATCTAAATTAGAATTTGCTATGATTACATTTGCACTTGTTTGTCTTACAAACAGAACCATTACCTCCTCATAAATCTGCCAAAATGAGTTAAACTGCCAATTAAAACACCTGTAACATCTAAACACTGGAAGATCATCTGCTGCAGTGACTCATGCTGTGGTGACACTTTTTAATTGTGGTTTAACAAACCAAGCTGTCATTGCTTCAGACTGGATTTTCCATCTCAGTGGAATTGACCGTCTTTTCCCTTCTCCCATGTTGTCATTCCTTTCTTCATCCTTAATGGCTCGTATCTCTTTATATAAAGCGATTTGTTGTTTGTTTCTGCAGGCAGTTGGACTGAGAGATGGTGTGGCGTCCGTTAGAGGCACTTGTGAAATACATCTGTGATTAATTCTCATACTTCTGTGCTTTACACAGCAGGAGCTGATAAGGTAGCTATTGTTTGACCCTTTAGTGCTGGGAATTTCAGTTTTATTACCCATGAGCTGTTGCATTACAAAGTTCCACGACTTGAATTCTCCATCTCTCACTTATTATTAATGGCACAATAAAAGTTCCAAATGGCCCTTCTACAGGCACATAAATGAATCTCGTAAGGCCTGTTGCAGACATTCACACATTGGCGGTGACCGGATTGTGTCGCAGTGTATGTGTGCACAAAATCAATGCAGCGAACGAAAGCAAATCTGAATGGACAGTACATGACAGAACAGCAAATAAACCCGCGTAGAAAAAAAAAAAGACATATAATTGTGTCTTCTGGCCTCCCGAGTGAATTCTTGACCGGAGATAGAGGGGCTGTGACAGATGCTCATGGGAGATTGCAAATCAGCTCTCACTATTTACAAAGAGAAATTGGCACATTATGCAAATAGCTGTATTATATTGCCTCGGCATCTTTTAATTTTACGAAGTGGTTCAGCGATTAACTTCATGAGATATTCATTGAGACTCTACAAGGACGGTGATTTGCAGGCACTGTGCCGAGTTCAGGACAAGTTCAGTCATGTGATGTGTTACGCACACCCTCATCAGAGCAAATACAGCTCAAGTAATCCTCTGGCATTGTTTGAACGTTTTATCGAGTGCAAATAGAGCAGAAATTAGAGCATGAGACTGAGAGCCGATCTGACTGTAAGGTCTCTTGACCTCTAGAGAGTAATGTTCAGCAACTTTTTCAGCCAGAGTAAGCAAACAAACACATAGGTGTAGATTTTGATCTAGATTTTTGATGTAAATGCATATATGACGTTAAAGTTGGACATTTTTAGCGATTGCTTTACAGAGGCCAGCTAGCATCTACTCTTGTGGCTACTAGCTCCATGATGTAAATTCATGTTTTAATCATTTTTAAAGTGAGACAAGGTTATACTATTTTCAGATTGTTCATTAGTTTTAGTTTTTATTTCGTTTTGACTTTTTGTTTTCAAATTCAGTTCGTTTTAATTAGTTTTTAGAGGTAAATTTGCTAGGTTTTATTAGTTTTAAGTTTTAAAATTGCTTAGTTTTTAGTTTTAGTTTTTATTACTTTCCGTTTTTTTTGTTTTTTGTTTTTTGTAAGAATATTTGTTAGATGCAAGATTCAAATACAACAATATAAATATTGTATAATAAAAACTCAACCAAAGATATATTTTTGAAGCATGTATTCAGAGGACACATAATAACTATAATCTACCACTACTCTTCCTCAAATTCAAATACAACAGAACTCTGGGGTTAGATGCACAGTAGTGATGTGAAGTTCAGATCGTTAACGCAAACCAACAATCCTCTCATGTTAGGACTAAACATACCAAATTTATCTATATTTGAACAAACAGTCATAATTTCAGTCAGTTAAAACATCACCATGATCTGAAAAGTTTCTTACAATTACGTTTTGCAAGCCAACTGAAGCATGTTTAACTTGTTTGAATTTCATTGCGATTTTTTTTTTTGCTATGAAATAAACGTACGTTTCACCAGATCATCTCATTTAAGCTCCCGGATTACCCGTGCTGCAGTTGTTCAAGTTTGCTTCAGTCACAGCAGGCTGTCATGTACAGTACTGTTTGTGTTCGGTTCATCTGCTGAATCACCCATGTGCAATATTATCAGTTCACCGGTTCTCAAATCTGTTCTCAGTGTAATTGACATTTAAAATATGCAGAAGAAGTAGAAAATGATTACACAACACGATCAGCATAAAACATCAAAACATTTTGTAAAACAATTGTCAAAGCGTCATCATACCTGGCAATGTAGACTGTGACAGTGTAGGAAGATTCATCTGATTGCAGATGCTTCCCTGAGTGTTTTGTGAAATCTCCTTAAATATCCAAAATGACATAAATTCAAATGAATAAAAATTCACAAGGACTTTTGTCCAGGGATTTTACCCCAGGAGCTAAATACCAACTGAGAATGAAGACAACACTTGACGAAAAATCTTATCCAGGACATCCTCTCCACTGAGAGAGGACAAAATTTACCCAAAATAAGAGATCATCAATTTTGGTCTGTGATACTGAGATAAAACTGAGATCACATTTACACTCGCAACGAGACCTTCAAAATGATACCAAGCATGACAAGTTAAAATTCACAAATTTGTAAATATATAAACTACATCATTTCACCATAGAAACCATAGAAACTTAAAATCTGGTAATTCCTAAGTAACTTTTCAATGACCCAGGCAGTAAAACTGGGGAGGGCAAGAGGGCCTATATAGGTGATGGGTCAGCTGTCCAGATGGCTTTCTTGAGATCCTCTCTGATATTTGATATTATGAAGAAATATAACCATCCTTACAGCATGATCATTTTTTGTCCTCAGCAGAAAATTCAGAGCTTCAATTCTTTGCTTCTAATATAGTGTGGCAAGCCAGGCATTTTAATTCTGGTATACAATCCCAGACATTTTGGAGTTTATTTTAGTGTCAACTCATTTGTATTGTGACATATCATTCCATTCTGCAGATATTAACAGAAACTGTTATTTACATGCTTTGTAGTCAGAGTTTTCCTTCATTCAGATGTGATATTCATAGAATATTTCAGACTCATAGCTCTGAGAGCAAAAATTGCAGCAATGCAAGAGGATTTTGCAGACTTTAAAACTCAAGAATAATTTCTAAATACATCTAATGCTTTTGATATGCACTTACTCTTAGGGCATGGCAAAGTTGCAGGTAGACAAGAAACCAGGGGTTAGAGAAAGTGATGAGAAATGACCTTGCTTGGCCTGTATGTCCTGTAGAGAGAGGAAAAGCCATATGGGAATGTTTCCAACAAGCTAACGATGTATTTTCCCATTTTTAGTCTTAACTAGGAAAAAACTTGCCTGAAAAGTTACACTTTTGCTTTAAAAGTTCACTAGACTGAGAACTAACATATAACCTCCTAATGACCCCTGTTGATACACTTATTATTTATTATGCAGGCCCGCGGCCCACACAGTGTGTCTGGCTCCTAAGTTGAAACTTTTATGTCTTTAATAAAAGAAGCACAACGGCACCTATTGTCATTAGAGGTGAAATTAGGCAGAGCGGGCATTGTTTTGGAAAGGGAGCGTAATTTATGCGGCTTGCCAAAGGGAAGTGAGTTTAATTCCTCCGGGCTAATGAGCTATAAATCAGTCTCTGCAGGCTGTCGGAGTGTTATCAGTACACCATCTCTCGCAACTGCTCCCTCCGATCGGCTTTTTGTCTCATTGCAATCTGAAATCTCACCCATTTGACTCACTCGGTCCATGGAACAAAGCGTAACACATGTCTATCACATGCATTTATGTGCTTATGTGTCTTGTTTTGCATTTACTGCAACCCCACACGGGTTTAATTAAAATACCGGCCAGGCACTCGGCTTCCCATCGAATGCTTGAGGAAAAGGCTAATTGATTGTATGTTTAAACTGTCGAATATGAGCTATTCATCTTGCTTTCACAATGATTTCAGGAAATGCAGGTTGGAAAGTTGGTTTACTAACGTCATGTGATCTCGCTTTTGGCGGGTAAATAAATTCTCTCTCGCAAAAACACAATGAATCGTTGTCCAAGTTGTCTCTTTGTCTTGTACTGCTAATTGGCTCAGTCTACACTTAATTAAAGGAACTCTTCACTCTTTGAGTCTCTCCTCTTCAGCTTTGTCTTCCACAGTATGTAGCCAATGACCCCACCAGAGTGTGTTGTTCTTGTTTGGAATGATTAGTTTGTTTGGCGAACCTCTGGTGCTCTACACTGGATGTCTTACTAAACTGTGGCTCAGATGAATCAGTCACAAAATGGCAAGTGGGTTTCTTTGTACAGATGGAGAGATTATGCATCATTTGTTAGGTATAATTTGATCATTTGTTAAATTCCAAAGTGCATATTGTTAGTTGCTGAATTGCAGATGCATCAATCATGACGCTGGTTTATGTATCATATAGAACAGGCCAATTTTCCTCTTGAGAAGTTTCCTTCCTCAGGCCATCGGGATGCTTAAAGAGACAGTTTACCCAAAAGATAATGTAGAGTTTATTTTGTTTCTTCCGTCATTCCTGACTTGTATGCAACATAGGCTCATTTTGAAAACGTAGCCTTATATACATTTCTGGAGATCATGACTTATGTAGCCAGAAGTACGTATGGCTACATTTTGTTTTTAAAATGAACGCTACGGGGTGGTATGATGCCATTCCTTTTCATGCTTACAAGCTGACCACTTACATCTGTATGGACGGCTTTCCCACTGTTACCAGTTTGTCCAGTAGTTTGGCATGTACGTCAGTGAACTTGAGACACAGAGAGGAGTTGACCACAACGACGTGGTTGGAGTCCGGCGAAGAATGGTTCTAGACAGTGGGTAAGACAAAAACAGAAGCCAAAAAATAAAATAAACCAGTAAATAACAGGGTGAGAATGTGGTAAAATCTGAAAACGTGGTAAAAATCAGGCGAGCACTTTTCTTTTTTTGGATTGTTTTTCAAACACAGTTGGTAAGTGGGTGGCCGGGTCAATTAGTGCTTTTGAAAACACTATTGGTTGGGTATAGGGAAGGAGGAGGGTGGGTCAGTCGATCGGTCAGTCAGTTGGTCAGTCGATAGCGGCCTCTGGTGAATTTACATAAGAACAGCTGGTGCAAATGGCACTTGCGGGAGAAATTTGATATCTCAAAAAGTGTAAATATTGCAAAAAACTGCAAAAAAATTTACCTCCTGGGACGTATTTGGTGCTCTCTATAAATGTATATAGTGGTATGTTTTCAGAATGAGCCTGTGTTGCTTGTATGACATTCTGTGGAAAATACAATGAAGGTTAATGATTCAATATAATGCATGTGTGACTTTCTTGTTGTTATTGTTGTTGTTGCTCTTAAACACTTATTTGATTCTTGTTATGGTTGTGTATTGATACAAATTGTGATTTGATTTGAGATTCATTGGCCAATTTGATTCTAAGCGGATTTGCGTTGTCTGTCAATTGTTTAAGATTTTTTTCTCAATAGAGTTGTTAGACCGTGAATCATATGTTCATGTAATATAATGTGTATTTATATAGCGCATTTATTGTGTATGGACAAACACTTAAAACGCTTCACAATCATGAGGGGGTCTCTCCACACCACCACCCGTGTGCAGCATCCACTTGGGAGATGCGACAGCCACAGGACAATGGCGCCAGTGCGCTCACCGCACACCAGCTATAGGTAGAGTGGAGAGACAGTGATAGAGTCAATTCGGTGGATGGGGATAGTTGGGAGGCCATGATGGGTAAGGGCCTATGGAGAGAGTTTGTCCAGGACACCGGGGTTAAACCTCTTCTCTTTCCTGAAATGCCATGTTTTTTTAATGACCGCAGAGAGTCAGGACCTCGGTTTAACGTCTAATCTGGAAGACGGTGCTCACTGACAGTATAGTGTCCCCTTCACTTTACTGGGCATTAGGTCTCACACAGACCACAGGATGAGTGTACCCTGCTGGCCTTACTAACACCACTTCCAACAGCAACCTAGTTTCCTTATGTGGTCTCCCATCCAGGTAATGACCAGGCTCAGCACTGCTTTGCTTCGGTGAGTAACTGGTCTTGGGCTGCAGGTTGATTTGGCTGTGGCAATATGGCTGTTCATGAATCAAATTTCTTTGGTTGTACTGTATATTTATGATTCTCTGAATCAGTTAATTCTTTTGTGCATGCAAATGAACCAACATTTGATTGCCACTAAGTTTGGGCGGTAATACGGTAATATGGTATACTGCAAGATCTAAAAATAGGAACGGTGTCAGTTTCAGTACCGTTATACCATCATAAAAACAATGCACTTATATAGGAGACAAGTTTTAAATATTAAATATTAATTATTTAATGCCTAAAAATGTGTATGCGTGATTGTCATCACGGGACAGTGTGGAAGACAGAGAGAGAAGTGAGGTAAGATGGCAAGTCGAGCACCAAGTGACCTGGTCTCGAAAAAGAACACAACCTTTGCTGTTTGGCAGTATTTTGGGTTTCGACCAAACGAGAAGGGAGACATGGTAAATACGAACTAGAGGTCTGAATTCCAGCTGCTGTACTGCGGGAGCCACGGGACCAACCAGATATCTTGCGGTGCTGGAATAAATTTCAGAATAAAGTGTAAATTGAACGGGAGCAGGCGGTCTGACAATATCGCTCCTGAGCTCCCGAGCACACGCGCATCCGTGTGGATGTTTGGTGCTATTTATGTGTGTGTGTGTGTATGTGTGTATTGCCTTTGCCTTTGCCTATGTGTGTGTGTGTGAATGAGAGAGAGCGTGGTGCTGTGTGTCTATGTGTGTGTGTGTGTGTGTGTGTTTAAACAGACAGCTTGTTATAGGCTGTCTGGACTCTGTATCATCTAGCTGGGTGGTTTTTGATTTTGTTCTTCTGCACATCACCCTCCCCCCACCTCCAAATTTAGTCCTGCGCAGATCTCTAATACGAACAAGCCAACATTTTGGTTACGCTGTCTGAGCCTTACATCATTTTTTTTTTTATTATGCATGGTAATACCGTATATATACTGAGGTAAAATAGGGAGGAGGTTTGACGGTATCAAAATTTGGATGCCGCCCAAGCCTAATTGCCACATGTTTGTAAATTAAATAGCTATGGCTGTGCTGTGTGTTTTTTATTGACTTAAAAGAATCAGCTGAAATATTTTGGGTGCTTAATCAAGCAAGTTAGATTGTACTGTATATTTTTGATTCAGTAAAGACTTAAAGCTCTTTTTGATTCTGTAAGGCTGTTACTTTATAGGAGTCATTAGTTGTTGATGAACAATATCAACAATGAATTTTTAATTTATTTTATCATTTTTATTTTAACAGATTAGCACATAATAGTTATGTAATAACCTGTTTCTCCATAGTGGTCATTTGTTGTCGATGTACAATATCAACAATGGATTTTTTATTTATTTTATTATTTTGATTATAACAAATTAGCACATAATAGTTCTGTATGACAGCTTTGTGTTGTACATTTTTGAAGACACATTTGTTTTGAATTAGTCATTTGTTATGTACTGAACAAATGTGTATTTCAAATGTCTGTGTTTGGTACTTTTTCTTGCCATTCTTGTAATTCCTTTACATAATTATTAATTTACTTCTATACACACTTGGCTTAAATGTATTATTTTTTAAATTATTATTATACAACATATACAGTTTATGTTATATAATGTCAAATTCATGGGGGAGGCTTGTAGAAACTATAAAAAATCCAGCGTGCCATGTGTATGTGAAAATGAATGCTTTGGACTTGAGTGTTGTCAAACTGCGTCTGTAAATTGCTGTCATCCAGTGTTCCCTCATTACTCTGGAAGGTAATTTCCGCCTACACAATGTTAAACAAATTAAAGAATAGCTGGATGAATTCCCAGATGAAGTGAAATGCCTTGTTTCCCCCGTCAACAGTTTCAAACATGTCTGGAATTTTCATGGAAGCACAAGAAAGATATTCTGGAGATGAAGTGTTGTCCTCCTCCTTGATTTTAATACATCACTTGCTGTTTCCATTATTTTTCAACCCCCTGTTGGTAAGTATATCCCTTGGAAAAAAAAGGGAGCACTAGTGAGAATGTGTTTATGAACTGCAGAGGTTTCATAAATCCATCCGTCATGATAGACAGCTGGAAGTGAAGAGCGCAGATTTAATTTGATGGTTGACTGCCCACCTTTAAACTCACAAGGAATTATTCCTATAGGACTCTTCAGTTTACTCCTCCCTAATGAATGAAAATGAATAATAAAAAATGAAAATCACAATTTATAAACAGTTTATTTAAATTAAACAAAAAACAAAAGCTGCTTTAAATGAACAGCTGAGTCAGAAATTACATTTGTGATCATTTATCATTCCTGGTGATTTTCTTCTGTCGAACACAAGTTTAGATATTTACCAGAATGCCCGAGCTGCTCTTTGATGCCTTATGATAGCTTTACAGAATAAATCTTGCACAAAAGACTTTGTAATACAGATATATTCACTCAACTTAACTCAAGAAATTGGGCTTCTCATCCTCCTTGACCACTCAACTGAAGGTTTATTTCGTTTCAGTACCACGGACAGATCCTCTTATGTATTTCAGTGTTGCCTCAACAGCAATAGGCAACTATCAACCGTAACCTTTACCCTGTGTGGGTTTCCTTCTTAATATAATATTCGGTTATCCCTCTGGCTGAAGATGTTCGATCTAAGTCATTTTATTTATTTATTTACTTTGGATACATCCAGTGTTCTAGGAAGCAGCATCTCACACCAGTACACACATTACTTTATTGCACCATAATTGCTGAATGAAATCCAATTATTGTGTTCTGCTAATTACAGGATGCTGATTACAGAAATAGTGTCTGTTTTGCTCTAGTGAGTCATGCGTTATCGCAAAAAGTTGTATTTGTAAAGCTTTAGACAACTATTTTTTTTAGGTGAAAAGTTTAGTATTATTATCACAAGATAGCACACTTTCTGATCTATATGTTCAATTCTCAGCCAATGTTCAGACATTTTCACAGCTTAGAATTGTGGCTAATGAGAGAGAAAAAGGCAAACATGACCCAGATTTTTTTTTTTTTTTTGGTGTTCTGCTACACCCAAACAGTGATAGAAATGTCAATCTTTTGAGAAACAATTGTCACTTGTTTACATTACATTTAGCAGAGTATTAGATAAATAGTGCACTTTGCTGAGATAAATATTATAGAGTAAATACTGTTTTGTCTTTAAAACTAAACACTTTACTGCTTTTATTTTGACGAGTGCATTCAAGATGATACATACAGTACACATAATCTGAAGAATCTTCATTTTAATTTTGTTGAAAGATTCATTGTGATAAAACCCAACATCATCCAATTAGGTAATATTAGCTCTTTTTGGAAAATATGTTTATTTGTTTTTTATTATCCCCCTAACATCAAATTTTCTCCCATGTTTTAATTTGACAGATCATATGAGGCCTTTATCATGTAGTGTGCAGTGTAATCGTTAAACTCAAAATCGATCTTGACATGAAAGTGGCACGGTCACCCTGTGCTAGCCAGGCTAAATTATCAAGGGAAATGCCTGCAAACTAGGTTTATTTTGATTAATGTTTAATTGCTAATTGTAATTAAAGAAAAGGTAGATGTTTGATGGAATGAAAGCATTTAGTCACCAGAGCGATGTTCTCGTAATTCACTAAATCAAGTTGTGAATGAACATATGCCTAATGAATGTCTAAGCAGTCTCTATTCTTAGAGGGTGTTCAGACAGAAAATTGGCTAAATTAAGAGAAGCTGTAATGCAGCTGATCTGTAGTCCATCTGAAGTCCATTTCCAAACAAACTCTGATGCAGTTCTAAAGAACTATAAATGCAACATGGTCTAAAGATATCTAAAGAAACCTAAAACATGGTGTCACAAGATATGGCCATAGAAAGTAACAAATACTTCAGCTTACAGTAACTGATTTTTCTTGTCTTGAACTCTTAAGGCACTTTTCTATTGCATACAGCATGATTCAGTTCCTTCCGGCTTATTTTTGGAGGCTTTTCCACTGCATTCTGTCGTGTTTAGTACCACTTGAACTGTACCATTACCAAAACGGGACATGCAGTATACACACTGCTGATGACCAGTGTTGGGTAAGGTACTTAAACAAATAATAGATTACAAATTACTGATTATTGTTAGAAAATTGTAATTTGATTGCTAATTGCTAATTACTTGTAAAAAGTAATCAGATTACTATTTATTTTACTTTGCAGTTACTTTTAAAACAAATAAAAATACAAAATAAACTGCAGCTCTTTCAGTCATTTTATATTCACTTAAAAACAGTACATTGGATTCAACACAGCAGCTTGACAAATTCAAAAGATTCAAAGAGATAGAGATATAAAGATAGCTTGCCCAAAATTAAAAAAAAAAAAAATCCTATATCATTTACTTAATCTTCACTTGTTTTAAACCTTTTTTTGTGTTTTTTTTTTTGTTTTTTAACTCTGTTGATAACTGATTGGTCCAAGAGAATAGTTACTATATAAGTGTCATTGGATTTGCGATGCAGAACACCAAACCTATGGCAATGCCAAATTTTACAGGTGCAGTGGAAATGCAGATTTACCAGTACTGTAAAATTCCAACACTTCAACACTTGAACTACCAGAATTCTATATCTAGTAGAATTCTATAACTGTCATAAATGATTGTATTGAATTTAATTCATATTAACATTAAAAGCTTATACGGAGATTTTACACATAAGCTTTAGGTGTCTATCATCATATTTTATGAAGTCACTACACTAAAAAAAAATTCTTTTGTATTACAGCCTTTAATTGTGTGTGACTTACTAGACTGCCTGCAAAGGTCCATGCCTCAACTTATCTGGCAAGCAGTAGTAAGTTTTTACACAGTGTAGTGAACATGTTGCTTTGAAAGACATGTCTGTAATAAAGTTGTTTTTTGCTGTCAGAAAGTAGCTAGGCAACAGCGGCACGCACATTAAAAGCACAGGAAAAAGAAGTGAATGATTTCATGCAAATGTATGCGGTCAATTTGACCACTAAAACTCAGAACTATTTTGTGTTTTGTATTTTTAATAATGTTAGAATAAAATATACACACATTTAGGAAAAGCAAGGGTTTTATAGTTTTATTTTAGGTGTGCTTTTATTTTAGATATTAAGTTAAAATAAGTTAAATTAAGTCAAAATGACTGCCTTAGTAGTTCTGCTGTTAAAGAACAGTGTTTTTTAGTGTGAATAGCATTTTAAATGTTATCTTTCATTTTCTGTGGAACAAAAAATTTCCGTTGATGTTGAAGCTTCTTCATGGAGCCATAAATCTCAATAAAGAATCTTTATTTTTCTGAGTGTGATGTTGCTCAATACAGTTTTGTACAGGCGTCATGGACAGAAGTCCCTAATAGTTGATTAAAATGTCTTTATATGTGAAGCGTTCACATGCAAAAGCCGCTAAATGCCATTTCCGCCAAAAATGAGCTAATGACATTGAGTGAATGCTTTAGGCACGTACTACACCATCAACAAATAGATTTGCTTCAAATCATATAAATCCCAGCATCAGCGCATTCAGAAATAACAGTTTGTTGGCAAAAGCCACTAAACGGCACTTGCCTTTGACAGCAAAAGCCGCTATATCCCGAGAACCTATCAGAAGCGCGAATCGAATCATATGTTTTCAATGCATTATAAGAAAAAGAAAACACCACGAGCAGTCGAAAGTGTAACATGCATTCATAACGTGTTTTTGCACAGCGACGCTACTTTGAATGAGGCCGATTTACTATACAACAAAAGGCACGAAATACAGAGTTAAGATGCTGTTCTTTTATCCCACGTGCATGCTATGAAGATAAACACGGGTCCAAGACCTTAAGTATGGTGGGAATGAATGAATGACCAACGCAACTCACAGCAATTCGTAACTTCTTGATTTAGTGGCTAATTCATATGAATTCGTACGATTTTATTTGTACAATTTAGTACGACTTGCTCATCCCCAATGATGGTTGGGTTTAGGGGTGGGGTTAGGTGCCACACCTCCTTTTTAAAATCGTACAATTTCGTACGACTGATCTCGTATGAATTCATACAAATTAGCTGCTAAACTGACAAAACGTAAACTACTTACGTTTTCTTGTGAGATCAGGCTGGAGTGACAGCTTCTAAAATTGTCTGAGAGGCATCCCCTTTTTGCCCAGTAGGCCTACCTTGTGTTTTATTTACCAATTTAAAAGATAAAAATAATGTACAAAACTAAACATTATTTGTATTACTTCATAATACCTATAGATCTGATAGCTTTTTATATTAATGGACAATGCACAGATATTGATGTTTCACAATGTTTTAAACTACAGTATTTGAATTTACCAAGCTTAGTTTACAATGTTTACAATGTTTACATTGCTCTACTTACATTAACTCTAAATCCTAAATATCAGAAATGACAACAGATAGTTAAGATTTAATTAATGTCAGTTTTAATGTTATTGTTTAATGCACTTACTTGATTGATTTCAGTCATTCATTTTCCTTCTGCTTTTCTCTGGTTTATCACAGCGGAATGAACCGCCACTTACTTGACAGATTATATATTTTAAATTTCAGGTGGTTTGTGTAATGTGTTTTATGTTTGGTAAAATTACTTCTAATGGCATCTTCATTTTCAACTAATTTTCAACTTCATTTTCAACTAATACACTGTCTTGTTACAATAGGTCGATTTAGAGGGTTTTGCATAAAAAGCAGATGTGGATTTGGCTGATTTTGGCGCAAAAGAAAATTTACCTTGTTAAAAAACAAAGAATTGTCTAAAGTGACATTTAAAAAAATAATAAAATTATTTACTAGCTAATAACCTGTTCATTACATATAAAATGAAATGTCTGAACCTTATCAGAGGAGCCTGATAGAAAATGCTCATTTACAAGAAAAGAGGTCTGATGGATTTAGAGGTTTTTGCATCTGAACTTCATGTGTTCCAAAGGTGATTTAATTTCTTAAGGTTTCTGAACGACATCAGGGTGGGTAAATGATGAACTGACCCTTTAACATTCCGAAGCACAGCCAGTTTCTCCAGAGCCTTTCAGCAGCGCTATTTCATGTAGGTCGTGTTTAGTGCCACCAGCGAGGCGAGCGTAGAGAGTTCACGTCCTTTTGTACATTATTTCTGAGTGGAGTTAGACAGAGGCCAGCTCCCTCAGCTCTCTGTGCCCGCGGCTGTTGAGTGCTCTGGGATGGTGTTTGTGGAGCAGGGCAGGAGGAGGAGGTGAGGTCATCACTTGGTTGGCGGATTGTCCGTTTGCTAGCCTGGTAGTGAAGCTCTGATTCAGCTTGGCAGCAGTGGCAGATTTGCCAAGCAGGTGAAGGAGAGACTTGAATTCGGCTGCAAACTGTTTCTGGCAGGAGGTTGGCAGGGCATGTCAGCCAAGTTCTCAGATGCTCGCTGGCTCTTTCATGCCCATATGTGCATCTGTGTATATATGCGTTATGAAAATATCACCGTCCCTGTCAAGGTATCTTAAAAATAATGAGCATACGCTTCTGCATTCCCCCATGTAATTCCAGAACTAACATGAAATCCGATATTGCTGGCATTTGTTTTCTTGTATCCTCATTCAGTGCAGAGACGTGGAGAACAGAAGCCGCTGTGGGAAGCACTTAATGATGCAGAATGTCTTTAAAGAGCTTGGCGCTTTATTAGCGGGCCGGCTGTCAAGGGGTTATGGCTTATAGAGTTGGATCAGGTCATACACATAAACATTTGCAGAGTTATTGCATCATTCTTATCACTCAGAAGGAGCACAGGATTGCCCCAAGGCCAAGCCAAATCCTAGTTTAAGCAGAAATCGGTTGGTCTGCGACTTGTTGCGTTATATTGGCTAGATAAATCTTGTCCGCCGCGTAAATTTATGGTACTGTAGATCAATTTTTAATTGCCTGCAAAGGATATTTGCTCCCTCTGGGAAGGGCTCTGTGTAAAAACTGTGCTTAATAAGAAGATTAGTTGGTTTAGTTTTGAATTTGGAGACTTAAATAAAGTGCTTTACTTCGTCCTATTAGTTAACACAAGTTAATGTGTTAACTAACATTAACTAGTAAAGAGCAGTGCGTTTGTTACCATATTTATTCATGTAACCCAGATCCTGAATCTAGGTCACTAATAATCATTTTAGAATGTATTATTATTAGGGTTGGGTCGGTAGATGATGCCATCGTCTATCACCAATGGCCGATAAACTCCACGATGCTGAGCCGGCCGTCCCGCCCCCATCGTAGCAGCAACCCACTTACAAAAAATACACACTTAGGCCCTGTTTACGCTAATACCTTTTAGTTTAAAATGGCATTTTATATTGAAAATGATCCACGTCCACACTGACATTTCACCTAGCATTTCTGAAGAGCCCTCTTTCCACACTATACTGCTGAAAACGCACATCACGTGACCACACACACACTCTGTCATGCTGCAGCGTATGCGCGCATCTGAGCTCCAGCAGTCAGCGGGTGCTTTGAGCACAAAACCCCAGAGAGCACCGCACGTCGGACACTTTATCAAGGATGTACCTCTGGATCACGTCTTACTATAGTTGTTAAATGTGATATTTAATTAATCTTGTCTCAACCTAGATCAGGTAACGTGTCACAGCGTCAGTACACTTCTTCAATCTTTCGCTTTCATGCTTGTACTTAGTCATTTTAGCGAAAACCTCAGGTACTGTTGGTTGGTTCCAGTTGGTTGTGCACCTTATTTACCAACCAAGTTTGACGACGCCGCCATTATAATGACACAGATCACTCTGCCTATTCATGCCAGAGTCCTGCAGAAAAAGTGATTGACAGGTGGTAATTTGTGTGTAACTTATCTTTATTTATTTATGATTTGGTTATGGGTAGAACAAAGACCATGGGGTCAGGTAGTTGAAAAGGTAGGCTACAAATAATTAATTCATTATGAATTAATTAATTATTCATAAATAATTAATTCGCCGTCTACGACAACGATACCATCGTCAATTGCTGTTTCACATTAGACATCGTACAATGCCAAATTGGTCAACATCGCCCAACCATAATTAATATTATTATGATGATTATTATTATAATTTTATTGTTATTAATATAATAATACCAAAGTGATAAAAAAAAGTAGATCGCTCTGCAATTAAAATGATTAACAATATTAATATTTTCTATATAATCTGCTGATTCTTGACTGAAGAAGTGAGCAGTTAGCCTCGCCACCGGACATGCAGACACAAGGCATGAGCCGATGAGAGCTAGTGAGCTAACAAGCAGATGAGAGCTAGTACATCACGAGAAGACTGACAGAATAGGCTTGATTCAACTTTATCCTTTACTGATTACTGTTTGTCTTTGAATTCCTGAAATCGTCCTTGCTAAATACACATAGTCTGGTCTGGACTGGCGAGCCATCCCATCGACATGTGCCTAATTAACAAATCAAATTTTTAACAAATCTAATTTGTTAAGAGAGATTTTCTTTTTCTCTGTCCTCATATTATCTACGTGTTTTTTTTTTCCTGGGAACAATTTAATAATTTTTTCTCTGTGGATTGGGAATTTTTTTTTTCTTCGTCCATTTTTTTAAAAATCTTTTTTTGAGAGGAAATAAACCAATAATCCTGAAACTTATCTTTACTTATCTTTACTTTAAACAAGACTCTGCTTTGGCATCTGAAATTACAATTCAGAGACTTTTTGGAATTTTGAAACTGAAATTCGCATTTTATTTTAATAGCAATGTGTTGTTATTCTTCAGTTGAATTTTAACTGTTTTAGAACTGTTTTATTTAGTTTCTTTTGTAAATCTCAAAAGTGCACTTAAACAAAACAATAAAACATTATGTACATTATTTTATTTGCTTTGTTGTAAATTGTATGATTCATTTATTGATCTTAAAATTAGACTATGCACTTTAAAACCCAACAGTCAACTTTATCAAATGAAATGAGTGTAGTTAACTCACAATTGACTGAAAGTTAATTCTACTCATTTGAAAAGAGTTTTGAACTCAGTGTTGAAAGTAATGAGTTAATTAAATACCTCATTACTTCAACTTAAATGGAGCAAGTTCACAGTACTCATATAGATTAGTTTTTTTAACTCAAATTGTTTGTAGCAATCGGTTTCCTCAAATGGGTTGAGTTGCCTTTACTTAGTCAGTTTTACAGTACTCAAACCAACTGAGTACTGAGTTCTCTTTATTTATTTGGTTTTACTATGCTCAAATTACTTCTTTTACTCAAATGGATTAAGTTCACAGTACTCATTAGTTTTTGAACTTAAATGGTTTGTTGCAATTGGTTTCCTCAAATGGTTTGAGTTACCTTAACATCATTACTATTGTTCTTTTGCTCCAGTGAGTCGAATCTTACCTTTAAATTCTGGTCCAAAAAGAATTCCAGCAGTTAGTGTTGTTCTCCATTTGTGAAATACATTAGTCAACTTATGTAACAGGTGCAATACAAGGGCAGCATCAAATTAATCTTTCTGAATGTAAAGTACAGGTAATAGTTTGAAATAAGATCCCATTAGTTCATGTGTTAACTATTGAGCAATACATTAAAAAACAAAACAAAAAACAAGCTTTTTCTGTAACATTTTACTTTAATGTATAATGAGTAAACATTCTGTTTTTCCATTCATTAGCTGATGTTGATGTATTAACTAATATATCAAGTAGTTTTACATGTCTTAATATAATAATAAGCTTTGCTAACATTAGATTATAAAATACATTTGTTTCATTATTTAATTCCTCATATTATCTTCATTATTGTCAGTAATATAACTGTTCAATTTATTTCTTAGGTCTAATAAAGTATTTGGTAACACTTTACAATAAGGTAATTAATGCATAATTAATGCTAATATTTAACAATATGTTTTTTACAGTAATTACAAGTCTTTGTCATTGATTTTTATAGATAATACAACCACTACTTGTTTATTGTTACATGTTATCTCTTTAACTGTTGATTTAGATGTGTTTGTACATTTTGAAATTCATATTTACTTTGCTGGCAGCATGGTGGCTCAGTGGTTAGCACTTACAGGAAGAAGGTCGCTGGTTCGAGTCCCAGCTGGGCATTTCTGTGTGGAGTTTGCATGTTTTCTGTGTGTTGGAGTGAGTTTCCTCCAGGTGCTCCAGTTTCCCCCACAGTCCAAAGTAGGCATGGGACAATAACCGTGTTCAAGGTATATCGTGGTTTGGAAATGTCAAGGTTTTAAAACCGCCAAAACTTTCTCTAATACCGTGCCTAAGGTATGTGTATGATTTTGTATTTACATTTTTTTCTTTGTTTTTTAGGACAACAGTATCTCCATCAGAAAATATCCAAAGTTGCCATTTTAAATTGTAAAGAAATCTGTGTTTTTGAAATAAATGAAGACAACAGAAGTTAATTATTTATTTGAATTATTTAGCCTGACATGTTTACTGCTCCAAAATATTATAAATCTTTCAAAAATTAAAATATATTGTTTTTAAAGGGGAAAACATTTTTAGTTTTTTACCCCGACATTTAAAAAATACCATGAAAATACCGTTATATTTTTATCCAAGGTTATCATACCGTCAGAATCTTATACTCGCCCATCCCTAGTCCATAGACATGCACTTATAGGTGAATTGGATGAACTAATTTGGCCATAGGGAATGAGTGTGTATGGGTATTTCTCAGTGTTGCGCTGTGACTAGAAGGGCATCCGCTGCATAAAACGTGCTGGAATTGTTGGTGGTTTATTCA
Organism: Danio aesculapii; assembly: GCF_903798145.1. Classification (NCBI taxonomy): domain Eukaryota; kingdom Metazoa; phylum Chordata; class Actinopteri; order Cypriniformes; family Danionidae; genus Danio; species Danio aesculapii. The sequence continues at coordinate 23,745,762 of NC_079458.1, forward strand.
GCTGTGGCGACCTCTAAAATAGAGACTAAGCTGAAGTAAATGAATGAATATTTACTTTGCTTAAAACATTGTTTATTTATATATTTGTCGTGTTAACTAATGTGGTTATTTGATGTTAACAACTGAAATCATATTGTAAAGTGTTACCAAATGTTGCTTCCAAAAAATCAAATGCTGAAACCCAAGGTCAGGGCAAAGTCTTGAGACGGTGCACAGAAGAGCAATAAACTGAAATGTGATGTGAGAAATAAAGAGCTCAAAGGTATTATGAGGCAGAGAGGATGTTAAGGATAAAAGGAAGACGTCTGTGGGTGTTAACTTTGCCAGAAAGAGTCTTTGAAGTCTTGAAAGAATGCCATAATTTGCTAGTAATTTCCATTACAATCACCACCTCATGAGTACAGGTTTAAACTTCTTCACCTTTAGCTTAACTTGACATCAAGTGGCTCCTAATCAATCAGTTTTAAAACTATCTAATTACACAACTTCATTGAACCCACCTCTAGGATTGCCGGTGGAGGATAAGGATTTGAACCCTTATGGAATTCTGAAATGAAATATAGGGAAGCTGGAATAACAAGCCAAATTTGATCTGTGGCTCAGCACACAATTTTCATTTTAGAGATCACCACTGTGCTTCTTGAGGGCAGCAAAATGGGTTTTCAGTGCTGAGGGACTTGTCTGAGGCGAATTAGAATTTCTTGACTTTTTTTCTTTTTGTGGAACTGATTGCATTAAATGTTTTAATGTTTCACAGATGTCCACTTTCATTTCGCTGTTGAAGAGCCCAGGCTTTCTAAAGTTCTGATTGTTCTCATGGTTTTGGATCAGTTTGTGCAGTCTGACTGATTGTAGCTGTGATTGTTTAATGGTACTAGATTTAAATGATTGTGTTTACAGTGCATTTTTGGTGATGATACTTTGGTATACAGTGGCCCATTATTAATCACAGGAGTTACGTTCTAAAAATAACGCATAATAGGCGAAATCTGCGAAGTAGTCAGCTTTATTTTTTTACAATTATTATTATATATGTTTTAAGGCTGTAACTACAGAATTTATACAGTTTTCTCAGACAAGCATTAACATTTTCTCTTGTCTACACTCTCAAAGTTCAAACCTTCGTAGAAAAATAAGTCCTGTCCCAGCAGGCACACAACATCATAAGATGTTAATATTAAGTTAGATTTAGGACATGATGTCAGGTGACCAAAATTCAATGTTTAGCCAGAGTCTAAGGACAACTTTATTATGACATCCAATAACGAAGTCAAATTACGTAGATTTTTGGTTGATTTTAGGTTGTGTTGGAAAATCATCGAAATCCAATGTCTGATAGATGTCATAGTGGTGATGTCCACACATCGTCGAGGTGTAACATGGTTAGACGTTGATATTTGGTTGATTTTAGGTTGGACATTGACGTTGGCCTGATGTTGGGTTCTGACTTCAACCTGATTTTCATTTCCAAACAAAATCCATCACCCCCATGACATCATGTTGATGTCCTGTGCCTGCAGGGCGTATTATAGAATGAAACCAAAGATTAAAACCATTTCTTCATTTATTTATGCCATAATAAAGTTATGTAACTTTTACCTTCCTTTAGCATGTCTAGAAGTTTAACTTTTTGTGCAATGGTTGGCATCTTCCTCTGCCTTTTGGGTGCTACCGCAGGTGCCTTTCATGGTGCGGAAGATTTCGTCAACATTGTGGTGTTTGTTGGGGAGAAATCTTGCAAACAGTACAGCATATCAGAGTCACACTGCTAGTGATAAATTTAGCAAGCTGAACGCATTCTGGACTGTACAGGAGACACAGCACAGAGGAGATTGATTGACAGTGGTCAGGATGCAGGACACAATGAGCTAATCAGGACTGTTGTGCCCCATGTGAAGATGAAAAGGGCTAAACATAATTATGACATCCCAATATTTTTTATTAAATTCCCCTGAGATGTTAGCTGGTATGGTTCAACACAGACAACGGACGTGGCAAAAAGTGGCTCGCTTTATATACAATAAAGATAAGAAAGAAAAAATTATCACCCAATGTATATTTACAAATGTAATAAATGCAAAATAAGCAAACAAATCAACTCCTGATAGAGTGAAGGAAAATAAGCAGTACCAAAGAAAATAACTAAATAAACACCCGCTAACTAAACCCTCCCCACCTCACCAGAGAAATCTGAAAATAGAAAAAAAAAAAAACATCTTTGGTGTCACACTCCCCTCACTAAACTGCACTTGCTGGAGAAAACATCCACATCTAGCCTAATCTAGTAAAATGTAAGTCACGTGACGTACTTCACTTTCACTTTCTTTTAGTAGATAGAAGCCGATTTAGTTTGGACGTTCTGGATAGACGAACAACAACAAAAAAACTAAAGCGAACCAGGGAACAGGACAGGCACACAAATGTCAGAACACAAAACACTGAAAACAATTTTTTAAAAAAAGGATGTCAAATTGAACAAAAAAAATCTGTGAAACTGCGAGGCTGCGAAAGGTAAACTGCGTTATAGCGAGGGACTACTGTATTTTGTATCATCATGTGAAATACTGAATATTAAATCAAAGTTATGATACTGTATATTAGATCTAGGTTATTTATCAAGCTTTAAAAAGTATGCGTAAAATCCGACACAGGCTCATTTTGAAAACGTAGTCCCGTGGACGTTTCTGGAGACCGCGAAATACGTAGCTGGGGGTACGTACGGCTGCATTTAATTTTTTTAAGCAAACGCTGCGAAGCGGTGTGACGCCATTCCTTTCGATGCTTGCCTTTGTGTGGAGGGCTTTCCTGCTGCAACCACTTTGTCCGGTTAGCTCTTTGTGTACGTCGGCGGACTCGAGGCCCAGAGAGGGGCTGACCACCACGACGACGACCGGGTTCGAGTCCGGAGAAGAGCGGTTCCAGAAATCAGGTAAAAAAACAAAAACAAAATGCAAAAAATAAAGCGAACAAGTTCATTACAGGGTGAGAATGTGGTCAATCATTCTGTCATGCAGGCAGACAGGCAGAAGGTTGTTCGACGCAAGGCCTTTCGCGGATTCGCAAAAACAAAAACTGCAAAAATACATACCTCTCGGGATGTATTTAGCAGTCTCCAGAAACGTCCACGGGACTACATTCTCAGAATGAGCCTGGGTTGGTAAAATCGCGTAAAATTTTTTTTCTTTACAAATTTAGTCAGGTAACATTGAATTAAATGGAAAAAAACCTGAATGTGTATTCATGATCATTTTAATGTATAGTATATCTTAATTTACAGTGCTCAGCATATACACACCTCACAAATCTATCTTTTAAATTACTATTTTTAATAGGAAGCTATACAATATTATATTTGTGCAAATACATTAGATTAGTCAGTACTGAAGCCAAATCTGGAGCTTATCTAATAAAATAACATACGATAAGGGTCCAAAAACTAGAACACCCAAATTTAAATGTTATAGAAAAATATAAATACAAATTTAAAAGAGAGGAAAAATCAAGAGAAGCAAAAAAATATAAAAAAATTGTTGAAATTCATTTAATTGTATGATCTTTCATTTTCTAAATATGTTTGGTGACTAAAATACTATTTTAATAAATATATCTTGTTTAATTGCACCAAAATACATTGCCTATATTCACTGAGAAATGGATGTACTCAATTATGATGTGCACTGTAATTAGAAATTGTTTATCTGCTTAAAATTGTGGTGATTAACAGGCATGTCTATTTCATTGAAATATTACTAATATTCGTTAAAATATTACTCATAAAAACAACAAAACAATTAAATAATAACAAAATGATGTATTTTCTAGAGGCTCACATGTAACATGTTTTGCGCCATAAAATGGATGAACAGAAAAAAGAAAAGAGATGCAATGATCTCAACTACATTATCTTAAGAAAGTAGATGATTTATCAAGATACGTCACAATATATCAATGCATGAATCTGTCTGAGCAGTCTTAATTTGTTTATATTTGTCCTTTGGCTAACATTATAGAGGAGTAACATGATTGATAAACTCCAGCATCCAGGTTAGTTGTAGGCTATTGGGAGTTGTTTTCAAAGCAATGCATTGATGGATGAGCAAAGATGAAGATGTAATGGCCATTAAGAGCTTCTTTTCTGCAGTTCCCATGAGAGAGCAGATGGGGAAATGCTCCAGTATTTCCCAATATCTGAGAAAAATAATAATAAAAAAAACACTATAAAGGACCTCCTGAGAGATTATTCTGCTGCATAAACAACTTTTGTTGGATATTCAAATCGAGTGAGAGAGAGAGAGAGAGAGGGAGAGAGAGTTAGTTTCCTCCGGGTGCTCTGGTTTTCCCACAGTCCAAAGACATGCGGTATATTTGAATTAACAAAATTGGTCATAGTGTATGAGTGTGCTTATGAATGAGAGAGTGTATGGGTGTTTCCCAGTGCTGGGTTGCAGCTGGAAGGGTATCTGCTGCGTAAAACATATGCCAAAACAATTGGTGGTTCATTCCATTGTGGCAACCCCTGATAAATGGATTGGGTAATGAACTACTTTGCTGCAGAAGTTCATAGTTACATATTAATACATATTATTACATATTTATATATTATAAATAGTTATATATTATTAATCATTCATTCATTTTCTTTTCAGCTTAGTCCCTTTATTATTCCGGGGTCGCCACAGCGTAATGAACCGCCAACTTATCCAGCACATGTTTTATGCAGCGGATGCCCTTCCAGCCACAACCCATCATTGGGAAACATCCACACACACTCACACACATACACTACAGACAATTTAGCCTACCCAACTCTGAGTGTGATTGCAGGGGAGTTCAACAGCTGCCCCATCCAAGTAAAGGCTGCTACAACTGCTACCACATACATTAACCATGCTTCATAACCATGCGATAGAATAGCACTTTAGATATGCTGAAGGTCATAATCATCGTAAACTCAAATAGAATTAAGACATGTGGAGTATTTCTATTTCAGTCGCATTATTGCTGTGCAGGACAGACATTTAAACACCGCAATCAAATTATTATTTTCATCGTGTAGGACTTTTAGCCGCATTTTGCGACAGTATAAGCCATATACACACAGCTGTTTGACACTATTCTCTGCACCTACCGAGTCAGTAAAGGATCACAGACAGTCAGACACACACACACCTCCGTGTACGCACACACGTACACACAGTGAACTAGAGACTCGTCATATCATCATCATCACAGAACACACATTCACAATTACTTAGTCGCAGGGTTGTCGAAATTGATATTTAGCCCTGCACCATGTTGGTGTTTCGTAACATCTCATCTTTACAAGGTGGGTTGTTAACCTAATGCTCAACTCCCAACCTGGACGACCAAGACGAACACTATAGACAATTTAGCTTACCCAATTCACCTATAGCACATGTCTTTGGACAGTGGGGAAACTGGAGCACCCGGAGGAAACCCACGCAAACACGGAGAGAACATGCAAAGGCCACAGTGTTACCCTTTGCGCCATCGTGCCACCCACACATGAGGTCCAATCCCAATTCTATTTTTGTACCCCTACCCCTTGGCCCTTGAAACAGAGTGTGAAGGGGAAGGGCTTCAAAATGTACCCCTAAAAAACCTGCACACATCATCATATGTCATCGCAATCTCATATGAGATCGACGATCGCGACTGCTGTAGTAATTCCAGTTGTGTTATTTTTTGGTATTTATTTTCAGGAAATTACTGAAGGCATATATTATGTTATCATAACGATATAATGTGGCAATAAGCTCATAACTGTACTGTGCATTTACACAGTGGCCTTCATCTACAGTATGTAAACACACAAAAAACAACATCAACATCATATCAGACACTGTAAAAAGATCATTCCCAGCCACTAGACTTTTCTGACAGGGTATTCGAGTGTCATCGAGTGACAGAATGTTGTGGGACTGCTATACAAGAGTTATGATTATAGATAGCGAAATTTAACGGTTTTAAACATGATGGTAAAACACTTGTGAGTGAATTAAAACATATGCTTGTTTGTTGTAAAAATTCCTAATAATGACAAAAAATACTATTTTGTGCATATCTTTACTTCTTGTGCAGCTATGCTGTCGTTGTAGCTGGCGTATTCTGGGAAATTTTCATACCCCTTGGTTTTGTGTGACCCTGAAAAATCTCTATTTGAAGGGATATTTAGCCCTTCCCCTTAGCCCTACATCTTCAAGCTTAAGAGAATTGGGACACCCCTACCCATTCACATGAACACGCAGAACGTGTAAGGGGGTAAGGGGAAGGGTTAAGGGGTAGAATTGAGATTGGGCCTTACACTGCTTGTGAAAAATATAAGTTTTCTTTTCATTCAGCGAGCGGTAATAAATTATATTAAAACAACTCTATTGTCAACATCAGTTACTTCATACTCACATCCAGTAGCTTAGAGTGAGTCAAGGGGCCATGAGTGAAATCTTGAGGAATGAAAGTGAAACTGCTAAAAATTTTTAAATGAAATACTAAAAATTACATGATTTATTTTTTATTTCAATTTGTGGAAATGAGTTTGATTTCTCATGTGAAGCCAGTCAGTAGAGTTTATAGATAAACATTTAGCAGTGTCTGCATGTCCTTTACAGCAAATAATTTATTAAAATAGAAATGAAATGCCATTCATTATAATTTTGTTTTTAAAAGCGCCTAAAATGTTTAGCAGTTTGTGATTTTTTCCAGTTGAATACAAATCTGTTTTCCATTCATATATTAGCAAATATTTAGCTTATATTGAAAATAATTTCACGAGTTCACCTGCTCAATCAATTGCGTCAACATGGTAAGCGATTTTGGTGTTGCTGTCCTGAAGCGGGGGCCCAAGCTGTCAAACCCCTAAGAGAGCTTGGACCTCCCGTCCTTGAAGGAGGCTCGAAGCTTGACTCGAGCTCCAAGTATGAGTCCCCCACTTTTGAAAAAAAGAGCAGGAGATGGGGAGGAGGAGAGATGCCAGAACAAAAAGCTACTTATATACACACTGACTGAACCACCTGACTGACCAGGCTCCTCCCGAACTTACGTTTGGAACTTCATATATAAAAAGACTATTCATTAAAATAGAAGTAAAATAAAATTTATTACAAGTTGATTTAAAAAAAGCACCTTCATAGTTTTGTATTTTGTGATTTTTTTTTTCTGTTGAATTTAATTCATATTTTCCATTAATTTCAATCCATGCTATTTTCCATGCATATATTTCATCATAAAAGATTTCATAAAAATAGTGTAAAAATCTTGTGTCGTCTCATTCTCGTCTCATTCTCATCTCATGTCTTGTCTCATCATGTGAAGTGGGCATCTGGTCACACCCCTACTGACCAGTGATTCATCATCTACAAATCATTAAAATATGAATGTGTTGCAGTAGATTCTGATTTACTTGACAGTGATGACATTGGTCACAAACGGCTACTGAGAGAGTTTTCTCAATTCAAATGAGTGGAAGCCTGGACCTGGATACAGTATTTCATATGTCACAACTTAACAAGTAGACTGGAGAAGGGAGCCGTTCTGAAATCGATTGCTGTCACTGATTTGTGGGGTAACAGGCTTGTGACAGTGCTGTCTGCAGTTAAACCTCACAGTCCAGTGAATCTGACACTCCATCTGCCAGAACAGAGAGTCTGCTGAGACCCTTAAGGGGGACATTCGGCACAGGTGAGACGACCGATCTCCTCACTTGTCCTCTCATTGCTCTGAAATGACACTCTCTTCCCTCTCATTTGAATTCCAGACTCACTCACTTTTCACTGGAAAGAGCCTTTCAGCAAAACCCTTCTGAAAAATTGAACCTGGCCTTTTGAGGTCAAGGTAATTTTAATGCACGAGCTGACCTTCCCTATATCAGCCAATGGGATATTGTAATCATGCTTGTTACCGGGTCTCGCTTCTGACATCAATAGGTTCAAGATGAATACTTGAGTATCTTAAGTGAACATCAGAGGAGCTGTGTTATTCAGTGTGCTCAGGGGCAGATTTCTAAACCTCTTGGCCTGGAAACCCAAGAACACAAGAGAAAGTCAAGCAGGCACAGCAAGATATCCGTTCATGCACTGAGAAGAAAAATGGTGTTGATATTGGTTGAGTAATTTACATTGTAGATTACTGTGTAGTAAATAACAAGAAATAGCTAATTAAATTAATGTTTGTGTGACGAAGCGTGAATCTGCTAGTGGAGTGATGATGCGTCGGTTTCTCATTTATATTTTAGTGGAGTTTTCTTATCCTATGAGAAGACCCTGCTTCTTAATTATTCATGAGAGCATGTGCTTTCCGAAGGCAAGGCAGACCTGCCAAGCTGTGAGACCCAATGACTGGGTGAGACAGCGTCTGCACACGGCACAGGTCGTATGTGTTTGTTTCCAAGTTCCACGGGTTTGTTGCTTGTTTTTCCTGCAATTCTGTCAGGGCTGATATTGCAGCAAGCATTTTTGTCGTTAGAACTGTACGAGAATTGGAGAATGGCGGACTTTGTCTTTTATCAGTTGAGTTTGTTACCATTCAGACACATTGCCTATATCTGTGCTGCTGTGCTCGCACATGTTTAAAATCCTCCAGATTACTGGCAGGGCTAATGGTTGAAATAGATAGGTAAAGAGACTTGCTGCACTGCTACTCACTGTGTCTGCATTCAGACCCGGAGATTGAGGAGGAGAGAAGTCCTCCTTATTTATAATAATAATAATAATAATTTATAATAATCCTCCTGATTATCTTCATAATGATATAACAAATTGTGGTTATGTGTATATGAAATTATAAATAACACACGTAGCTATAAAATCACACGTATCCTCTTGGTGTGTGTCTCATTTTGTGAGCAGACTGACAGTTGTTCGCTCTCCTCTTTTTCCCTTGCTCTGCCGGCCACGCCCACTCCTCCCCTCTACTCGTAGTGCTCCACCCTCATTATATAGCATTTTTGGAAAAAATCTGAGGTAGAATTAAACTGAAAGAGGGCGGTTTCGTGACCCTTTAAGTTGTATTTTATTGTGAACAAATCATGTGTTTAAAATGATTTTTACTTTATTTATTTGTGTTCATTTAATAAATAAACAACAAACCAGTCTCTGCTGAACACTTTTGATCAAATTAATTCAACCCAGGCTCATTCTGAAAACGTAGTCCCATGGACGTTTCTGGAGACAGCAAATTATGTACCCTGGGGTACGTATGGCTGCATTTCATTTTTTTAAACAAACGCTACGGGACGGTATGACGCAGTTCCTTTTCGCGCTTACTGGCTGACCGCCTTCCTCCGTGTGGAGGGCTTTCCCGCTGCAACCAGTTTGTCGAGTTAGCCCGTCGTGTACGTCGGCGGACTTGAGACGCAGAGAGGAGTTGACCACGATGACAGGGTTCGAGTCTGGGGAAGAGTGGTTCCAGAAATCAGGTAAGACAAAAAGAGAATCCAAAAAATAAAATGAATATGTGAATAACAGGGTAAGAATGTGGTAAAATCCAAAACCGCGGTAAAAACAGACAAGGACTTTTCTTTTTCTGGACGGCTTTTGTAAATCGTTGTTTGGGTTGTTGTGAAGTAAGTGGGTGGGCGGGTCAATCGATAAAAATTGGTTGGGTTTAGGGAAGGAGGAGAGTGGGTAAGTCGATTGGTCGGCCGGCCAGTCAGTCATCCAATCATTGAGTCTGTCAGACAGAAGGTCAATCGACAGCAGCCTCTGGTATGTTTACGTAAGAAAGGCACTCGCAAGAGAAATTTGAGATATGAAAAAGCGCACAAAGCAGGCCTCTCGTGGATTCGCAAAAACAAAAACTGCAAAAATATGTACCTCCCGGGACGTATTTTGTGGTCTCCAGAAACATCCACGGGACTACGTTTTCAGAATGAGCCTGGCTTGAATTAATTTATCCCCATTGAAAACAGGTATTAATTATTTACTAAAACATTTTTTACATTAGGTTATTTACTATGGTCATTATCTAGAATCAACTCTCAATTTACTGCTGAAGAACCGAATTTTGCAATCATGACTCAGAAATCAAAGCATAGAGAATTACCTCTTTTAACTGATCCACCCTGTCTCCAAACATGATCCATACACCTTTCTTTAGTTGTGCATTATTCAGCCCCATAAGCTAACATGCTAGCATACTAACACCTAGTTGTCAGCCCAGCAAGGGGGATTTTTAATGTGCTGAGACAGGACTGTGTGTCCCTGTCAGAGGAACAGGGCATGAGAGTGATGTGTGATGAGATGCTGCAGTCGTGCTCCACTCCGACTGAGCTGATGGATGCTGATGGATGCTCACGAGAGCAGATTAATGAGGACGGATGGTGGTTATAGTTTGTAACAGTGAACAATACAGCAGAGCGTAGGCTGCAGTGACCCTTCAATGTACTCTGTCACAAAAAAACAACAACAAAAAAAAACAGATGCATAGAGACAAATTACTGGCCTGCTCTGTTAGTAAACACATTACAAATGTTCAGTTCTGTGTCTGATTTGTTTAGGGATACAACTGGGCTTGATGGTGGTGGGCAGTGCAGCCCAAATGTATTTTCACTCTATGAGATTTTTATTTGTTCATAATAGTGACCGTATAGTTGTTCTGTTGTCATTTCTTTTTTCATTCTATGATTCTTATAAAAAATAAGATCAAAAGCGACAAATACAATTGTCTTTGTCAAAGTTTTCTGTGTGTGTACAATAGATTTTACTGCATGAATCAAACATAAATCTATTTCATCAATTTTTTTCATTTTCTATTTACCATTGTTGTTTGATTAATATTAAAGACATAGGTGGATATATTAGTTATATTAGGCTGCTGACACTTAAAAACCGAATGCACAGATCTAATATACTGACGTCCACCTGCTGATAGGTAGTCCTTGTTTGAGGGACTAAATGGAGTTCATCTAGTAACTTCTATACATTTCAAATAATTACAAATGTAAATACATTTTTTTATGTTCTAAATATTTTTTCGAAATTATTTTGGTAATATTTAAATACTATTAAGCTTGGGAAACACCAAGCCAGCTTAAAAAAAACTAGTGGCCGAAAAAACCAATTGTGTTGTCAGCTGGCATTGTTTATAATTTTGTAATTTTGTAATTTTTTATTATTTACGTTTGTATCAAAATTTAGAACATTTGAATCCAGTGATATTTGTGTTTATTTACATATATACATGTTTTTAATATTTTAAATGTTATTAATTGCATTATATTACATGATAGATATACTGTAGATATAGTTTCATGGGATCACAAACATCATCCCTTCTGCTATGAGTTATTAGAATTCAGAAAGATTTCAAAACATTATTTTATGCTTGTTATGTTTATTTTATGGCATTGTGAAGCATTGTTTGCTAAAATTATGTGACTTTGGCATTTTAGAGAATGCTCTGAATTACTGGTTGAAAAATAAATAAATTGCAAAGCTTTTGAAGCTTCACAAAGCAGTGTTTCAAAAGCACCCAATACTAATTTGAGAACAATACATCACAAAAAAGAGCTGAATTCAGTATTGTATGCTGTCTAAGAGTCAAGTATCACATTGAAATGCACTTGTAATGCGTATAATGATTTTATGCACATCTTGCTCTTTGATTTCTTATTCATGCATGTTCTTTATCACACTTACATGTCAATAACTCTAAAGTGATAGTTGATCCAAAAAACAAATGTTATAGTTAATTTACTCACCTTCTGGCAATTGGGGAAGTATATGATTTCAGTAGATCATTTATATTTAAATAGAATATGTTTTAACTGTGTCCTTAGTCCTTTGTATAATGCATATATTTTTTTCAGCTAAAAATCTACTTCAAACTTCCCTACACAATTTTTGGATGTATCATACTTTTAAGCTGTACTGTGCAATGAAGATATAGTTTCATATAATATATTGTAGCATAATCACCAACAATAGATGGCTAATATCATCACCAACATGTCACGATGAGTTATGTTTAAAAAAACTAAGCACATTTTCTAAAGCACATGGCACAGGTGCATTCAGGGTGTCCAAATCCACTTGCTATTTTAAAGACAGGAAAAACTATTGCTTCACACAGCATATGGTCTAAAAATGTAGACCTTTAGGTATGCTCATTTTGGTTAATTTTGCCAACCGACAACCGCAGCTCATTAACTGGATATTAACGGTTAACTGGCTAGATTAATATTAAATTATTATTTAATTTAAAAAAAATGACGTGTCTATTTTGTCTCATGTTGTGACAAATTAAATATTGCAATTTAAAATATTGATTTATTGTAACGTGACCATAATAACAACAGAACAACAACAACAACAGAATATCTTAACGACATGCAGTGTTTCCAACAGCATAGAAAAAAGAATAAACAAAATACAAAGAATAAAATAAATAGTCCTGCCATATATTTTTCAAATTGAAATTACAAAATGAAAACACTGACTGAATCCAGCATAGACTGTTTTTTTCCCATCATATGTTTGTTTTTTTCTTTCGTCAAATAAAAATAGCAGGCTACCTCAAATCCATCACTCCACGGAAATTGGCCTATGCATTTAATTAATGCTCCACTGTTATTCTTATATCACAAACCTCTGTCAACATTTTTAATATAAGTCATTAAAGATTATATCTTGAGCATCTGATTTTGCCTTAGAGTTTGTGTGCTTTTATTTCCTCTCTTATTCGTGGTTCATGTGCATGTGCTGCGTGGGATGAAAGACGATGGCTCATATGTTGACTTTTGGTTAAGTATAGGCTACTATAACGTATAACAATTTTGTTGTTTACATATTATATTGCATTCATATGCATACATGTCTTATAAGCTGCAAAAGCCTCAGTTTGGTGCGACCGATCACACTGAATGCGATGTTCCGTTCCAAAAACGCGAGGCGCACCACACTGCCTTTTTTGTTGACAAGAAAAAAAGAAGCGCGGTGCTCTTTTTTATGTTGCTAGAAAATCAGCTGCATATTGTGTGCGAGTGTTGCTGTTAATGTTGTTATAATTGTAATATTTAATAATATTGTGACATTCAAGATTTGTAAAGTATTACTGGACAACTTGAAACAGCGACCACAAGTCTCTCCTCCATCTTTAAAAGTTCTCTGTAGTCGTCTTGACAACACAAACACTGCTGTCCCTTCAACAGAAACCCTGCCTTTGCTTTCATTTGATTGAAGAATGAAAAAGACGCGACTGACGTAACCTGCTTTATCCGCTCAGGGTTGACTTTTATTTTAACTGCAAGCGCACAGTGCAGAACGGCAGAAACGCATGGCGCGCAGGGTGCATAACACTCACAGCCTTTATTAAACCATTCAAAAGATACCCCTCTAAAGATACTATTAATCAGTTAAAAACGCAACCTTTTGGTTAACGGTAAATAATTTTAAGCATCTCTATTGACCTTATACTCCTAACGAGTTATTGGTTTGTTTTGGAAATAACTTGCTTTAACCCAGTGTTTTCAACCATGTTCCTGGAGGACCACCAACATTGCATGTTTTGGATGTCTACTTTGCCTGTCACACCCATTACAGATCTTTAAATCTCTGCTAATGAGCTAAGAATCTGAAACAGGTATGTTTGGTAAAGGAGACATGGAAAAATGTGTAGAGCTGGTGGTCCTCTAGGAACATGGTTGAGAAACACTGCTTTAAACCAATCAGTTTCTCATCTCCCATTCATTTTTAGGATCAAGTTGCAGTCATATACGATATTTACATGGCCAACTTTGTTAGTGTAAAAACTAAACTGAACAAAGGGAGCAAGCAGACCATCTTTTTATATTTATATAGACAATAATAGCATTTGAATCCTTTCATTTTCATATTTAAATATATTTATATGCAGTGGCGCATCCCTATGTGTGTAATAAGTGACTTGACTTTTACACCCTCTTTAAATACAAATAATCCTTTGCCATTGACTTTTGACCAGCCTTCAGTTGGTCAGTGGTCTATTTCAGTTGCTCCAAAATTGCAACACACCAACAACGCACTTTAACACACCTTCTTTACATAGCAGCACACCGATGTTCACACAAATGGGCACAAATCCATTAGCTATTGAAGCAATGTATTTCATGGTGTGAAGGTGATACCTGCGCTAGGCTGAAACTAGCAAAAAAACACCTTCGTCGCAACATGATTGCACAGGGTGTATGATAGAGCTCAAAGTCTTTATATCATCACTACAATGTCAAACCGTCCAGCCCTAGTGTTCAATTGCCAAATCTTGCTGGAGTTGCTTTCACCAAACTCTTCCAGAGGTGCAATCATCTCTGTGAAGCTCAGATTATAACTATTGGGTTTTCTTCAGGACTTTTTCTGATGTTCTCAGTGACACCATGGCAGAAACACGCAAGCGATCCCCACACACACTTGCTGGAATTGTGGTCAGTATCTGAAATCTCTCATCTGCAGTAAAGGACCGGCGCTGAACTACACCACTAAACTTTGCCAATGATTAAAGAAGAGCAGCTGAGTCCGTCTCGCTAACACACTCACACACTCTCAAACACACTCTGCCTCCGAGCACAAGACTACTTCAACAATTTCCCAAAGGACAGGCCTTATTAACTGAGGCGGTGGACCCCTTGCCTGTTTGTTTCCATGTCTCTGTGTGTGCGGTTGGAGACTCACAACTCTCTCAGCTACTTAGTAATGACTTTTTTGTATCCTCTTGGAAATCCTCCAGTGGCGGTTTGTGTTGTGTTAGGTCTTGTCATAAGCGCGTGAGAAATGTCATCGATGGCTTTCTGTGGAAATGTCGCTCATGAAATTAGGTTTCATGCATGCGTGGTCTGCTGATAGGCGGTCCAATTTAGCATACTTTGCAGAATCGTAATTAATATCTGGTGTTACATCCTTTGCAGCAGTTTTCCGTTCAATATCGGTGTGTGTCATAATGAGGTTGTTTGTTTTTATGAAGAAATTAATGTATTTTCTGTAAGTCAGGGTATATAGATGGAATTAGTTCTCACAAATAAATGCTTATCAGCAACACTTTTGAGTTCTCCAGGGAGCCAAGAAAATGAACTGATAGAGACCAGGAGTGCTGGCATTGGAAAAATGATGTTAGGGACTTGGTTATTATAGTTAACGAAAAGGGACGAAAAAAATGAAAACTACAATGGAAAATAAATTTTTGTAACTGAAATAAAAATAAAAACGAGAGTTTTTTTTAAAAACTAGAACTAACTGAAACTGTATTTTGTACATACAAAACTAACTGAAACCAAATAAAATTAAAGCAAAAATGTCCTTCGTTTTCGTCTTTGTAAATGTATTTATTACATAATCCTACTGTAAGCCTTTCAGAAGTAAGTGCAGGTAACACTGCAGGTGTTTAACCTGTACAGCACCTACACCAGATTGAGCCGGTTCTCCTCCAGTCATCCACGCAAAAACAATGAGTGGACTTGCCAGCAGCACGGTAACAGCATTAAGTACAGAGACTTAAAATTATTACTTTAACTCATTTGTGCCCAATGATGGGTTTTATTTTTGTATTAGTGATCGAGATCGCGAATGAATCTTTTTTAAGTGGATTTTCTAAGTGAACCAGCTGAACTAGTTCTACAAATCGAACTGAATCAATTGAAACAATTTGCGTCTCCAATAAACACTCTTATCCACAAACTACTTACTTTTTAAGATTCTTAACCCCCCCCCCCCCCCCCCAACTTGAAATAAACCAATATATACTGTAATTCTGTTATTAGAACAGTACACTTAGATCACATTTGAGATGCGGTTTAAAAAAAACCCCGCAACATATAGCCCACAGTCAGAGCAAACCTCTCATCCTTGTATTTAATCTTCACCATCACATGTAACCTCATGTTAGAAACTAATTCCGTCATTCCAAGTTTATAATAGTCCAAAAGGTGATAATAATAGTTAAACATGACAGTTTGTTCATGTTTTAGGTTGCTGAACCAATCATTTGATCCTTTGTTTTTTCATACGTCACTCTCGCGTTTGTCCGTTTCTGAAAGGATCACCATTTCAGCGAACGCACGCGAGAAAGTGAAACCACTCACGCTTGTAAGCAGCTACAGGGCACAGGGTAGAATTTTCTTCTTGGCTTTATGGGTGCTCATCAAGATGACGACAAGGTTTGTTTGAGCTCAGCTAGACCATGGATCCTTATTATTTGTATATATTAATATGGTGTAACGTCGCGGCTGTGTATTTAAAAATGGCCATTCCTTTGTTTTCATTCTCCTGGCTTGTTGCACAAGGGAGTGACGCATCTTTTAAACCAATATCGTTCGGTTGCACACCTTGCTTCACCTTTTAGTACCATTTTGTTGTACTAGGTACCGTAGTACTCTAGGCTTAGCCCCAAATTGTAGCACTTTAAATGCATACTGCCTGTTTTATTCATACGCGAGCAGAAATTCCATATATGTGTAACACGCGGAGTGACAGAGACAACGTTAGGATCCAAGTGCAGGTTTATTCGGTAGTCAGGCAAGCAAGGGTCAACACAGGTGCAAACAGATGAATAAGGCAAATCCAGAATCGTAGTCACTATAACAGGCGAGAGATCAGAAGGCAGGCAGTGAATAGGGACAAACAGACAAATTTGTGCCGCTTAGTGTGGAAATCAGTCCAGAAGCAGCATCAGCTGTGGGAGTCCAATCAGTGGAGACTTGGAGCAGGTGTGTGTGTGGCATGACTGAATATGTAGTCCATAAGATGTAGTCCATGTGAAAGTGAGTGCTTACCAGCGACCTCTGGTGGTTAGAGATCGCTGGTAATCATGACAATATGCCTCACAAAAGTAGTAGAACATTCAAGGAAATCCCTAATATGGATGAAGGCATCCAGCAATTGCTGTAGTTGAATAAATGAAAATAAGATCTGAATAAACATAAAAAGGCCTTAACTGTTCATTTACATGACTCCGACAATAAATGGTTTATACGTGTTCTTCCAGCCATCTTAGGTATTTTCATAAGAAAGTCGATTTATAATCCGATGCTAACTGACATAGCATGTGACAGTAGAATATAGCTATAAAATAATATGCTAGATGCATGAACTCACTGTGATTTAACTGTTACAGAAACAGATGTGACTGGCTATATTAAATCTAGATAAATATGTCAATATATCTATATCATATCTAGAAAGCTAGTACAATTTACGTTTTTTCTGACGAATTCACATTTTTACATTTATATGACGTACATTTTATTGATTTACAGTTTTATTTCACCAAAACTACACACATTTTATACTGTGAAAACAAACATTAAGCTACAAATATTCAGTTTCGCGAATTACCTCATCAGCTTCAACTCCTCAAAATAATGAATGAATGATGACAGTGCAGTGGCAGGATTTTTTTAACACCATGTGACAACAGTGCCACTCCCCCCCTGCCGGTAGAATCAGGTACTGCTGAACAGCTGACTATTTAATTACCCGACACAAACGCTGTATTAAGTGGAATGCACGTGGTGTATGTGGTCATTTTAAGTACTTAGATAACAAAATAAATGTTATACAACCTATTTTTTTTAAGTTCAACATATTCCAAAAGATCAGGGGCTTTTGACAATACATCAGGGGCTTAAGCCCGCAAAGCCCACTACTTTTTACATGAATTAATCAGTTATGTAATCAAATTACAATTTTTCCAGTAGTATTCAGTAATTTGTAATCTATTACTTTTTAAGTAAACTTATCCAACATCACTATTACATTTTTTATATGTAGTGAAATAAGTGTAAGCCTGAAGTGTTTGCAGGCTATTTTGCTTGCAGTTTTTGCCTCTTTTTATTGTAAATATTTTAAGAATGTTGGAAAATATAGCCATTTAGATTCTATTGTACTGTTTCCTGTAAAGGATATCAGTGGCTACACGTTTCCATTGTTCTTCCATTGGCTAACTCTAAAAAAAAACATCTTGAAAAAAGTATCTATGTCGAGTTATTCTTCCTAGGTAATTATTGCAGTTATACCCAATTAATGGCTTTTCTTGAGATAAATATAACATTACACTGGCACTGGCATCTTCCTCTCGTTGAAAGACCGATTTAGCATTTACACAAGACGTGGTAGATTTCAATGGTTGTATGGATGTATGGTTTCTCTCAGCATACATTCTGATCTTCATTTATGACTATTAAAGAGGCACTTCTGTTACAACATGCATGGAAAATACATTTATTGAAAAGCTACGTCTTTGTTTGATAAAAAAAAGTAACTGCTGTATCTTGTCTGTCAGTGTGTTATCATTCGCCTCTTCACTGTGCAGAGTTTTGTTTGCCATGTGAAAAAAAGACATGCGAAATGTATGTGACATGAAGTGAGAACAGTGTGTCAATTACGTGAGTCTGAATGCTTGTGAGAGTTGTCAGCCTTGTACAGTACATAAAACATATTTGATAGTCAAATGTAAATTTCTCTCATTCTATACAGTTTCAGCTTCCATTTCATCCTGGAGCACTCTCTGCTTATATTGGATTACATCCGGTAGGGTTACATTACCCTAATATTACTGGTCAAATGGTGATATTACATGTACGAGCCCTTAGATTGGGTCATGTGAGATCAAACGAAGCTTTGACAACAAATCGAATGTATCCTAATTCCTATAGTCATGCAATAGTCATAAATAGTCACATTTATAGTAATTAGTAGTCTTGATGTGCTGCTAAGAGTAGCACAGCAAAGAAATAAAGTATACAAATAAATAAAAACTTGCTGCCACAATGATTGAGTTTATTCCAGAATTACGGATGTTTTACCAGTTTAATTAAATGCATTTTTGGTGACTATTGTACTGAAGATGTTTGTGACTGAGCCAAATTCTTCAGCAAAGGCATGCAAATCAGTTTTTGCATCCCAGTAATGTCCTTAGAACTATTTGCTAATGGAATTTTCTTCCAAATCAACAGCACAAACCTCATCTAGCCACTGGCATAATAGTGGACTTTCTGTGTGAAGTCAGCTAAAGCTTTACTTAACTTAAAATCTGCAGTTTGCTCTCAACGATCCATACTTCAGCAGATACTTGAGAAAATGAAAAAGAGGTTGAATTAGAGGACGGAACTCTTTGAGTCATCTTCAGACACTGAGCTGTATGCTTTGAGTATGTTGAGGAAATAGTGTCAGGTGGTAAAATACTGACCGGTGTTATTGAATAACACTTGTGTGCTGATGGTCTCAGCCGATAAGATCCTCTAGTGCAGTGTGTGCTGATCCAGCTGGCACTGTTACTGGCATTAACACCCTGCCATTTTTGTTTCCAGGAGATTTTTATGAAAGCGAGTCAGTGACGATGCCCTTGGGCCAAAAACCTGCTGTATTTATAGGGGGTTATGGATGAGTTTCAATTTAATGATCTTCCTAAATAACACACAATTTTGGTGTGTGCTTTAGGATATAGTATTTCGCCTTGTGTAAATAATAACATACGCTAAGAATCCACATCTGTGAGCATTCTATGGTTTTTGTGCTGATTAAAATTTTAAAATTGTAAATTGTGAGTACTACAATTTTATTTTAGCTCGAAAGCAATGAGTAAACAGATAAATGTTGAAGTAATGATTGTTTATTTTGCAATAAATCGGATATAGCCTTACATTTTTGAAAATATATACTACCAAATGAAGAAATCCAATGCACTTTTGTATCATCTGGCTTGTATCTTTCCTTAAATTTTCCCTAAGAAAGAAAACTGAATTTAAATTACTTAAATAATCGTTAGCCTAGAAAACAACTGTATCATTAAGACAATAGCAGTAATATTAATACTGTTATTGTATAATTAGAATTTTCTATATATATTATAGGTGGGCATAGATTAATTTTTTTAATCTAGATTAAAATGGCTCATTTGAATAGTGCTGAAGGCATTCAGAATATGTGTGCTACCCAAATAATAAATCTTTGAGAACGGGTTTCTCAAGCCAGGTGGCACATTAGACCAGGGGCTCATCTCCTGTTTCCAAAATGCATCACAAACTGCTTGAGAAACTGTTCTACTATGATAATTGGTGATGAAAATAAATTATGTTTAATAAGATGTACTTGCGTTTACTAACTGTTTATTCAGTTAAACATGAAGGTTGAACTGTAGGCCTACATAAGCTCCAAATAGCAATATCATACTTGCTTTTGATGTACGTACATACAGAAAAGGCTGCTTCTTAATGCCAAGTTCACAGTGCTCTGACGGTGTGTCAAACATTGAGTTTGTTTACATCGGCTACAATATTTTAATAGGATTTTAATATGAATACTCTGATTGACCATGCAAACAGAGATTTTTGATTACCTTAATGCCACTAAAGTCCTAACTGAACTAAACAGAAATGGAATTAAGACATATGGAGTATGCATATATTAGTGGCATTACTGAAGTAAACACTGCAATCAAACTATTACCGTCATGTAGGACTTTTCGCCATATTTTCCTACAAGATCCACACAGGTGGCTGTCAGTAAAGGACCACACGCACACATCGCGAAATGCGGAATTTTCCGTTTGGTGAGCGTTATTACATACTATAACCCTCTCACCAGTCCATGCTCCTTACTTAAAATGAAATGTTCATGAGTTAAAGTGAAACTGCCGAACTGCAGCTAAAGTCAGGCATCCTGCTGATTTGATTCAGAAGGGCACTTTTTGTCAGACGGCTCACCGGTCAGGTATACATCAGCGCTAAAATATCAAGGTGAAAGTCATCATAGCCGGCGTAGAATAGACCCAGCCCCCAACCCAACTTTGAGAATAGATTAACGGCGATATTTTATTTATCGCAAGATGAGTCTCGCATTAACGCAGCATGTTAACGCGGATAACGCAGCACGGTAACGCAGATAACCGTCCATCACTAATATATATATATATATATATATATATATATATATATATATATATATATATATATATATATATATATATATATTAAAAATCTATTACTATAAAGAATAATAAATACAATATGAAGCTGCCATATAAAAAGTGCTGACTTGAATTAGTAACTAAATAATCTATTAATACATGATCAAATATGTATTAAATTTTTAATGAATAAAGCGTTTAAGTAGTACATCTTCATATTAAATCCTTTTCTGTCTGTGGCTGAGTCACACTATACATCGGATTACATCATTTTACACTCTCTATTGTTCTCACCATGGAGTGCATGCAATTATACCTGAACTAAATCCCAAGTAAAGCTGGACAGACTTTGAACATATTTCAGTGTTCGTTCTTCTTCTTCACAAAGTAATGTTAGGAAGGCAAAGACGCTTGCACACAAAGCGGAGAATAATGCTATTGTTCACCTCCGACAAAAATACAGGAAAGCAGTGACAGCAAAGGCCTTGCTTTCATTGTTTTATCCTGTTCCTCTCTCCAGGCAAACATGTGCATCAAAATAAATCCTTTGCTGTTTGCGCCAAGGCTGGCAGCTCAAGCCGTGGCATTTTGTTGGCATTTGCTATCAGGTTTTTACAATCCATCACGAGGCCTGTATCTGCACCCTCGCCATCTCTTCATAATACATTCACTGACCTTGTCGCAGTGACCCAGGCTGAGAAGTCAACAAATGGATTCCCCATTATGCAAGTTCCATTTATTAACAGTTTCTTCACCGGCTACTTCCTCGCAGCCAAGAATACATGAATACTGAAATGCTTTGGACAGAGGCGTCGCTGGGTCTCAATGAAGTGCTTTGAAAAGCCACCTCAAAGAGAATGGATTCAATTCTTCATGTTGAGAGGCTTGAAAGGGGCATGGCGTTATTAGAAATGCTCATAGCAATGTCACATCTCATGCAAATACAGAAATGGGATGCCAGATAGACCTTGATAGAGCGTCATTTAAATTTTTTTGTCAGGATTTTTGAACATAGTGAGGTAAAAGTGATTACACAGACCAAATTGTAGTCGACTTTGAGGAATGGTCTTTGAGGGCCTTCACATGACTGAATGTGGGGCTGTAGTGATCAAAAGCTTCAAAAGGAGGGTCAATCGGTGGTTTTGAAAATGCCATTGGTCGGGTTGGAAAAATTTGAGATCTCAAAAAGTATACACATCGGCCTATGGTGGATTTGTGAAAACAAAAACTGCAAAAAAAAAACAATTCCTCCTGGGACGTATTAAGCGCTCTCCAGAAATGTATGTAGGGGTACATTTTTAGAATGAACCTGGGTTCGATACATTATAATATCAGAAAATCAACATGTATCACTGACGTGATATGATTCGCGATATTGATCTTTTTTTAATTTAATAGAGTCAGCTTACTGTCAGCTTACCAAACAATTCATCTAAAAGTGTCAATTCCATCTTCATGTACTGTTGCATAATTACGTATTTGCAGGTGCAAAATCACACTTGAGCTGATTCACTTGGGTTTGTTAACCCCCAAAGAGAAAGGATTAGTCTGTAAATGCCTCATTAAGCGACAAATATATTTGTAGTGAATACTTCAGTCTACTTGATCAGAACTGTTTGCCCAAACTGTGAATAACAAGTAATAAAGTTGTAAATAACATTCAGTTTGTGCAGCAGCAGGAACTTCGTGAATAGTAATTATGATTTGCATGCATATGCTTTTTTTGAGTCACAAAGTGACAGAATTCACTCACTGCCTGTGTCAATACTTACTGAAAATGTGCATTTGTACAGTTCTAATATAACTGGGTCATGTAAAATGGGGTTGACCAAATGTATCTTTGTAACATTGTTTATCACTGAGTACGTTTGAATGGACACCAATAGTCCGATTTTAATACGATTAAGATAATACTCTGATAAAGAGTCTACCTTATCCGACTAAAGTCATAATCAAACTAAACAGAAATTGAATTAAGTCATGTGGAGTATGCCGATTATTGAAGTGCAGTACAGACATGTAAACAAAATCATACTATTACCATCATCTAGGATTTTCACGGTATTTGTGACAGGATAGTCTACACACACAGCTGTTTGACACTATTCTCTGCACCTACCAAGACAGTAAAGGACCACAAACACCTGAATCACGAAATGCGAAGGTTTTTTTTTACCATATGGCATGTGCTATCAAATTCTATCAAAACAACACATACTCATGCTCGCATGCAATATCTTGTTTGTCACGGTTGGCATGCATGAACGCTCCTGACTGAAAGTGAAAGTGCCAAACTGCAGTTAAAATCAACAAATTAAACATTAAAAACACCCTAAATTACATGAACTTCTGGAGGAAACATGGGTAGCGTGGTGATACTATGACGTTAATCAAATTATGCACCATTGCGGGCGCCACACCAAAATTCATCCCACCACTGCTACATTACAACTTCTTATTTATAACTCAGTCATTTTTTTTTTAAACAGTGGGTTATAATCACACCAAAACGTATTTAAAGTTAGGTGAATTATAACAGTGTGAACTTTTCTGTAGTAGTGCTGTGCATTATTTGTTTAACCAAGGGGTGTCCAAACTTTGGGGCCGAGAGCCAGATGCAAAAAAGAAACGTTGTCCCGGGCCAAATTTTACATACATCACACAAACACGCATATAAATATATATATATATATATATATATATATATATATATATATATATATATATATATATATATATATATATATATATATAATTAATGTGTGTGTGTGTGTGTGCGTGTGTGTGTGTGTATTATGGAATTATTTTAATTTGTCGTCCAACTGTGTTTCTAGAAAGACTTACGTTTTTAAAATCTTGAATCTCCTCTGGGCAAATTACAGTTGCAACACTCATCAGACACTACTATATAAATTCTCCTTCAGTGAAGGGTTTCCTGTGCTGTGCGATTAGCTGATCTACCTCATAACTAGCCAGCATAGAATTTGCTTGCACTTTATTAGCACGAAAAAACTGCTGTTGTTGAGCTGATAGAGCAGCTGCTAATTATTTTACTTTTTGATCTCGTTCGGCACCAGTGTAAGAGCTGAAGGCCTGATGTTTTGTTTCATAATGTCTTTTAACATTACTGCAACTGATTCCTGGCAAATTCAACAGACACATATTCTGCTGACCTCTGTGAAGAAATATTCTTTGCCCCAACGTGACTGAAATTTCCTGCACTCACTGTTTATTTTCCTTTTTCTTGGTTGTACCATGGCTCGGCAAAACGTGATTATCAATTATGTTTCCTTCAGTTTGTTCGGTTCCTTTTACTTCGTAACAGGCACTGTTGAAGGAATGTAATAGCGACACCCGGTGATTATTTATTAAATTACATTAATTATTGTATAGTGGGCCAGATTCTATTAATATTTATAAAAAAGCTTCACAGGCCGCCACAAGACTGATTGCAGGCCGCAGATCTCCCGCGGGCCATAGTTTGGATACCCCTGATTTAACCCTTTAAGGTGACATGCTGACTGACCGACTGACAGGTGCGTTATACGTGAGGCTACCAAAAACGACATAGCTTTTAGTTAAGATGAACATAGTTTTCATAATTATACTTTATAGATAAAGGTCTATGGTTCTGCATACACTAACTTTATCTTGCTAGATATTGTGGCCGTTTCACTTTATTTCAGGATGCATTAATGTCACTCTGTAGGTCTATTGGAGACATTCATAAATATTCCTAACAAAACTGTTGGAGACATACTTGTTACATAAACGCACTAAATCACACTTCAGCAGTTTTTATTTGAGAGCGCACAATTGATTTGAGGGAAGAGGGTGGGCGGGCAAACAGTGATTTTTAAAATACTATTGGTTGGGTTAAGGGAAGGGGGAGGGTTGGGAGATCGGTCGGTTGGTCAGTCAGTCGATTTACGTGGGATCAGCAGGCATGAATGGCAATCGCGAGAGAAATTTGAGATCTGAAAAAGTATAAACAGCGGCCTCTGGTTAATTTGCGAAAACAAAAGCTGCAAAAAACGTAGCTCCTGGGACGTATTGTGCTCTCTCCAGAAATGTATATTGGAGTAAGAAATCAGAATGAGCCTGGGTTGAATAAAGACCACAGAAGTACTGAAGATAAACACATGCAGTATAGGATTTTTTCTTTATCATTTCCTTTAAAACCCTTAAAGTTCTTGAACCTTGCTAATTGCTGCTTGCAGATATTTTGTTGCTATAATACATAATAGCAGTATGCGCTCCAGGGAACACACATTACCATGATATTTTGGATTAATGGACTATGGCACTGTGGTTGGATATGACAGTGGGAAAAGCCCCTCGCTGTAGTCTAGTTAGCAATAAGGATCACTGCATTCATGAAATGATGGCTAAAGTGTGGATAACATGGGGTTTGGCCAGTGGGGAAGTATAATCTCACGCTGTGGGGTTTAATATGTGTATAGATTAAAAGGAGCAGCAGAAATGACTGAAGATCCGGACTAGCTATTGCTTAAGTCTTTTGCTTCCATGTCGGAGCACAAACCCTCGCCTCAGAGATTAAAAGTTGTCTGAGCATCTAAAGATGAAAGACTTGCTTTAATTCTTTAACTACTTAAAATCTGGTAATTGCGATCTGACAAGAAAGCTAATGAACAGATTTTGATTGGCAAAGGTTGTTGGAAACAGAATATAATGATTGCATGAGATGCTTAATTGCAGGTGGCATTAAATGTAATTGAATTCATTAGCTCATGGTATTATAGTCTGTTATTTTACCAGCTAGGTCGAAAATATATATTGTCTTATATTAGATTTTATTGCATCAAGCTATTAGAGTTGTATCTAAAATCTATTTTATTCATAAATATTTTGGTGTGGATGCATTTATAAAATGTATACATTTATTTCTGTTTATTAAACAGTCAAAGGGCGTCACGATGGTGCAGTGGGTTGCACGATTGCCTCACAGCAAGAAGGTTGCTGGTTCGAGCCTCAGCTGGATCAGTTTGCATGTTCTCCCTGTGTTCGCGTGGGTTTCCTCCGGGTGCTCCGGTTTCCCCAACAAGTCCAAAGACATGTGGTATAGGTGAATTGGGTAAGCTAAATTGTCCGTAGTGTATGTGTGTGAATAAATGTGTATGGGTGTTTCCCAGTAATGTGTTGCAGCTGGAAGGGCATCTGCTGAGTAAAACATATGCTGGATAAGTTGACCCCAGATAAATAAAGGAACTAAGCCGAAAATAAAATGAATGAATGAATAAACAAAGCATGGTTATAATATTAAACTAAACCTAAAACTAAAACAAACAATAAAAGTTGTTACTTGTAATAAGATAAATATTAACTTTAATTTGATTTACTAAAATAATTAGACCAATTCTGTTCATGATTTTTATGGACATAATTTCTATGTGCATCCATAGGCCGGAGGGGGTCCTGTTCGGGGACCACAGGATTTTATTTCTGTTATTCACAGACGATGTTGTTCTGTTCGCGTCATCAAATATTTTCAGCATGCACTGGAGCGGTTTGCTGCCGAGTGTGTTGTGGCTAGGATGAGAATTAGCCCCTCCAACTCTGAGGACATGGTTCTCCTCCAAAAAGGTGGTTTGCCATCTACAAGAAAAAGTCCTTACCCCAGGTGGAGGAGTTCAAGTATCTTGGGATTTTGTTCACGAGTGAGGGAAGGATGGAACTTGAGGTTGACAGGCAGATCAGTGCAGTGGCAGCTGTAATTCGGTCGATGTACCAGTCCGTGGTAAAGAAGGAGCTGAACCGAAAGGCAAAGCTTTCGATTTACAGGTCAATCTATGTCCCTACTTTCTCCTATGGTCTTGAGCTTTGGGTCATGACTGAAAGGACAAGATCTCGGATACAAGAAGGCAAAATAAGTTTTCTTTGCAGACTTTTCTCCGAGAGGAGCTCGGTGCAGAGCCGCTGCTCCTCCACATCGAGAGAAGTCAGCTGAGGTGGCTCAGGCATCTGTTTTGGATGCCTCCTGGATGCCTACATAGGGAGGTGTTCCAAGCATATGCCACCAAGAGGAGGCCTCGGGGAAGACCCAGGACACGCTGGAGGGACTATGTCTCTCAGCTGCACTGGGAATGCCTCTGGATCCCCCCAGAGGGGCTGCAGAAAGTGTCTGGGGAAAGAAAAGTCTGGGGTTTTCTCCTAAGACTGCTGCCCCCTCAACCTGGTGTCCTACCCATCAGTTTATGCTACTAACACTCTATTTGAATGGTTCTGGGGTTAGGGGGGTTAGGTATGTTAGGGCGATATTACAGCTTCATATCACACTACTCCACAT
This sequence comes from Danio aesculapii, assembly GCF_903798145.1. NCBI lineage: Eukaryota > Metazoa > Chordata > Actinopteri > Cypriniformes > Danionidae > Danio > Danio aesculapii. The sequence goes on from NC_079458.1 coordinate 23,772,955, forward strand.
TAAAATTGACACTGGTAGCAAAACCTGATGGGTAGAATATTGCGTCATCAAAAAGCGCTACCTACTTTGTGAATGGAAGGTAGGACAATCTGACAAGGTATGATAAATCGGCACAACACTGGCCCTGGAAAAGTAAATAAATGAATGAATGAATGAATGAATGAATGAATGAATGAATGAATAAATGAATGAATGAAAATAAATAAACATATTATGGTATAGACAAAAACATAAAAACACAAAAAGGCTAAAACTTTAATAAAACTTTAAATAAATAGAGAAATATAATACAACAACAACAACAACAACAACAACAACAACAATAATAAGAATAATAATAATAATAATAATAATAATAATAATAATAATAATAATCATAATATGAATTCTGAAATGAATATGGAGTATAATAAGAACACACACATTACATTTATTGTGTGTGTACGTATTTATAGTATTAACCTACTACATTCTACATTCCTTACTTCTGGATTTATTAACAGTAAATTAATAATTTAATAGTATTTAAAATGTACATGTCTGTTTTTGTGTCTTAGAGGCTCAAACCCACCTTGCATTCTAAATAATCTAATTACAATCATATTGTAATTGAGCTGTCAGATGTGTGTTGAGTAGTGTGTGTCTCCAGTCTGCTTCCAGCTCTCCAGGCTCTTGTCTTTCTGCTGCATGAACAGGACAGAATATCATGCGTCCTCCAGAGACTGAGCTGATGATGAGTTTGAGGCCAAAAGTCAGAGAATTATATTGAAGTCTTTGCACTCGAGCTCAGGTACAGTTTGGCAGGAACTTCAGAGGTACATTTCTCTGAATGTATTCTGATGTTCCTCTTTGACTGCTTCATTATATTGGATTGGACTGGACTGCAGAAGATGAAGATGTATTAAAGTTTGAGGGTGAAAACTTCTCTTTTGTTCACTGTGAAACTTTTCGAGATATATTTTTATGCTATTTGCAGTTGTTAAATGCTATTAGTAATGCAATCTTAAGAATTTTTAGATATGTAAAGAGTGCTGTGGATGACAATATCTTGCAGCTTTTGTGATCTTATTACAGTCTTGCTTACAATAAATATATGTAAATTTGAGCTTCACCATGGAGGGGATTTTTTTATGAGGATTTCCAGCATCAGGGACTCATTCATAAGAAATGATGTCTTCGATAGAGGAGACGGATTATATATTGTGTTGTTATACAGGATAATTGGCTTTCAAAATGTCTTGCAAAGATTCTATATTTGTTTTTTTGTTGTTTTCTTCCCAGTGAAGAACATAATACCTTTGAATGTATTGTTGATTCTGACGAAGCAAGAAACGGGCATTTGTTTTTTTATGCACACTTTTGGCATTTGGGCATGTTATAACGTGTTTTTTCTTATTATTGTTAGTCTAATGTAAAGGAAATCATGACGATAGTCCCTCCAAGACATGTTCATACACAACTTATATTAGCTTGCTCACTTGTTAACTTGTATGGGTATGCACTTACCCAGCCTCTCATTGATTTACTTCTCTACCCCACTACTTGTTTACTCTCACTTACTTAAGCCCAATTCTATTTTTGTACCCCTGCTGCCGTTGTAGATGGTGTATTTTGGGAAATTTTCTTACCCCTTGGTTTCGATTGTGGTCCTGAAAAATCTCCATTTCAAGGGCTATCTAACCCTTCCCCTTAGCCCTACGCCTTTAAGCTAAGGAGTATTGGTTCCAGTTCTCTTTAGGTAAGGGGAAGGGCTAAGGGGTAGAATTGGGATTGGTCCTTAGAATACCCCATCGAATACCCCGTCAGAAAAGTCTAGTGGCTGAGATTGAGCTTTTTACAGTGTATGCTATAATTTTAATGATGTTTTTGGTGTGTTTACATAGATGAATATGCCCACTGTGTAATTGCACAGTATAGTTATGATCTTATTGCCACATTAGATTGTTATGATAACATAATATATGCCTTCAGTGATTTCCCAGAAGATAAATACCAAAAATAACACAACTGGAATAACTACAGCAGTGGCGACTGTCTAATGTCATATGAAGCATGAGATCGCGATGACATATGATGACATGTGCAGGTGCTGTCCCGGTTCTTAGGGGTAAATTTTGAAGCCCTTTAAGGGGTAGGGGTACAAAAATAGAATTGGGATGGGGCCTTACTGTAACAGTGAGGTGCTGGACAATGGGGTCGAGGATCCACATGTGGTTCTTTATTACTAAGAGTAGTCAGGCAGGCAATGTTCATTCACAGGTGCAAACAGGTACATACAAGGTAATCCAGAAGTGTAGTCTGGAAACAGGCAGACAGCGTAAACAGTAGAACAAGGCAAAGATAATACATAGAGTGACTAGATCAGAACACACTTGGTAAAGTTGCAGGGTTAACACCAACAAGACTCAGCAATGTCTGTGAGAGTGTGTTCTGTTTAAATGGTCCATGTAATCAGCCTTAAGTAGCTCCCAGCTGTGTGTGTGTAATCAATGGACAACCGGGACAGGTGTGTCTGTGTGTGGTGCCTGAAGTTGTAGTTGTAGTTCATATGGTGGCAGAATTGTAGTCCAAGTGAAAGTGAATGTTCTCCAGTGATCTATGAGGGGTTAGATCACTGGTGATCATGACACTAACATTACCCAGTAACTTAACTTTTTTATTCAACCACTCATTTACTTACCTATTAGAGGTGTGAACCTACACTGATCTTACAGTTCGGTTCAGTTACAATTATCATGCCATCGATTCGGTTCAATTCAATAGGTGCATCACGGTGCACTGATGATGCTTTCCATACACAATGTTGTATTTTACTTCACAGCACAATAAAAATGTGTAAATATATTTATATTTATCTATTATTTGTAATACAAATTTGTTCCTTTAATACAAGCAGTCAGATATATGTACTGTACCTTTAATAACTCAAGTATAGGCACAGAACAACATGAGCATTCATAGCAAATAAACAAATGTAAATATCCCGCTAGCGTACTGAACATGCTTGTGTCTGTATCCAGAAGTAACGCTGTAACAGCCAAGAGGAGAGGAAAAGTCACGCCAACAGGTCAGAGGTCCACAGTGAGAGAGAGAGAGAAATGGAGTTTACTTTCAGTTGCTCAATCACAGTGAAATAGGGGCTTCTGCTGCTCAGTGTCAGTGAAAGACTGTCTAGAAAACTCACAAGCAATGAATTGTGCACAGTTTCTGCATTTTTAAGTAGTTGTAGTGTTTTAATTACTCACCTCCCTCGTCATAGAAAGCTACCGCGACATAGCACAAATAAGATAAGTGACATCAGTACGTAATAACCAGTTATGATTATTACTGAACCGATACCGAATTGTCCGCATCTGCATCGCGGTGCACCAAAGAAACAATTAATTTTGACACCCCTATTTCCTATACTCACTTTTTACTTTTTTTTTTTACTTGCCTTTTTACAGCCTCTCATTAATGTACTTCTCTTCCCCATTGCCTGTTCACTCATTTATTTATGCACCAACTTAACTTATTTACTCATACACTCATTTACTTACCTTTACTTGCTTTTCTTTTTCTTTTTACTTGCTTCCCTACTGTACTTATTTTCCTGACTCTCTGCGCTAATTGCATGTTTATCAACTTACCAACATTTAACCCTATTATTTATTCACTTGCTCACTCATTAACTTACCTTGATGAGTTAGATGAGTGTTGGTTTTAACACATTCTCCTGTTGATCTTGATCTTAATTTAAGGGCCCTTAAATTTATTCCTAAATTTATTCTTTTATTCAATCTTTCCTTCAGCTTAGTTCTTTTATTCATCAGGGGTCACCACAGCAGAATGAACCGGCAGGTTATCCAACTTATACTGGAAAACACCCATACACATTCATTCACACACATAAACTATGGCCAATTAGTTTATTTAATTCACCTATACTGGAAAACGGAGCACCTAGAGGAAACTCATGCAATCACGAGAAGAACATGCAAACTCCTCTTAAAATTATTGTTATTATTATTATTATTATGTTTACTCTATCTTTTATTCTCTATCGTTATTCCCTAGCAAGTAAATAGTGTGCATGGTGAAACCTACCTTTGAAGCTCGGTCTCCCTTACCTAAATATGATTATTCTGTCTGTTTCTATTTTTATCACAAGCAAAGGTTTGATTGAAAGTGAACCAACAGCCGTGAGGGCAGTGATGTCACGGATTCCAGAGCATAAAAGACACAGGAAGAGGCTGGAAAATGGATAGTAGAGAAAAAAAAGATCTTAGCAGAGCAGAAAAGATGCTTTGAGCTATGAAGTGGCATGTCAGTAGAAGACAGTTGAATTAGAGTATGGGTTTACTATACCACATATTTGTCATGTTCTTTAAAAAAGGAAGGTGCTATTTTTGGTATTCAGTGAATCCATTTTTGTCAAACCTTCAGTGACACTTCGTCAGGTCAAAAAAACAACTACAAAACAATTCACAGTCACTAAACAATTATTTATATGTGGGGACAAATAATTAAATTAGAAACGGTAATGATAAAAGCTGCTCTCATTGGTCTGAAATATATTTCATGTTGATTTTCTATCACAGGAGACAATTTAATTGATTTTAATTAACAATTTTTGGCCTGTGAAGTCATTTCTTGCAGTACACTAGCTACTCCCTGTGAATTTGCATTTGCAGTGCTTTGTATGCCAATATGTCATTTTTAATCCAAAGGTGGAAGTGTATTGATCCGTTTATTGGCAGAAGCGATTGATAAAATGAAATTTAACGCTTGATCTATTTTAAAAAGATGGCAGGAGGCAGGAATTGGAGCACATTTTTAACCACATCGCCATACGAGTGAGCTTTTAACATCTTAACCTGCGAGAGAGGTTGTGATTGATTTCTATTGAAGTCAGCAGAAACTCACTAGAACATACAACAGTGATAGAAGCCATTACATTTAATAGCGTAGTCTGAAGTGTGGCAGTTTAATGGACATATCCTCACTGACTTCCCCCATCCATGCAACTGAAAACATTAGCCTTATGTCAGTTTCTGCCAGAGCAGCCCTCCAACAAATGCTTTACTCTCCCTCACAGTGCTGAGTTTCATTTCAAACCTACACATGAGATAAAAGGCCATATTTTAGTCATCGTCTAGGAAGAACGCCAAACGCAACACAAGTGTTTGCATTATCGTTGTGCTGTTGTTTGAAATTACCCCATTCTTTTTGAAAAGCCTTCTGTAGGATTGTTCTTATAATAACAAGTCGCTTCAGTGATTTTCATATAGTATACGGTTTATGATTTGCATTACTATGATACTCTTTCCATACATTATGGACAATGTGTTGTTTTTTTAAAGGACAAGAGATGAGCTGAATGACTGGTAAATGAGACTTTTAAAATTAGAAAAATATACACACAACAATTACTGACATTCAATTTATATATATATATATATATATATATATATATATATATATATATATATATATATATATATATATATATATATATATATATGAAATATTATGAATAAATTACAAATGATAAAACATAATGTGAAAACAAATAATTTAGTTTTTAATTAAATAATTTTTAAAATGAATTTTAAAATGACACTTTATTAAGTATACCTTACAAGTACCGGGTTGGACCCCCTTTTGTCTTCAGAACAGCCTTATTTCTTTGTGGCATCCATTCAACAAGGTACTGGAAAATTATAGATTTTGGTCCATATTGACATGATAGCATCATGCTGCAGATTTGTTGCCATCACATCCATGATGCAAATCTCCCTTTCCAACACACCCCGAAGGTGCTCTATTATATTGAGATTTGATCACTGTGGAGTAGGGCTGCACGATTCTGGCTAAAATGTGAATCACGATTTTTTTTTGCTTAAAATGAAGATCACGATTTTCTCATGATTCTGTAGATGTAAAATAAAGATTAATATTGGTAGGCTATTGTTATTGTTAATTCTCAAGCATATGGTAAAACAACAATAATAATAATAATAATAATAATAATAATAATAATAATAATAATAATAATAATAATAATAATAATAATAATAATAATAATAACAATAATAAGCCTATGTGTAGCTTTACTGTTGGTTAAAATGCAAAGTTTTGTATAGTCATCATGGTGGACTTGAACAGACTTTCAATATGTCCTGTTTGTTCATTCACAGTAAAATGATGACATCAGAATACAACTATTCATAATTCTAAAGTTTAATTATTATGTTTGAGACATGTGCTTGTCATTTGTCATTGACAGCATTATTAGACCATTTGTTTTCACTGGTAAAATGAGACATGTGTCATTATCAGATTCCTTCTTGCATTATATTCAACATTATATAGGCTAGTTTCACTGACACAGTAAACATTTGTTTTCATGCTCAACACTTTGTGTTAGGTATGAAAGAAATAACATATCAAATGCTTGTCGTAATGATAACTGTAAAATGCAATGTGATCATTTAAATGATGTGCGCGCCGGTGCCTGTGAGAGCGAGTTCAAGCCAAACAGTGAGAACAGCACCAACTAGGGTCACAGAATACGATCATCACAGAATTTGGTGTAACACCACTTTCAGTTTCACTTCCCCATGCAAATCATTCTTTCAGCGCAGCTCTCAAACGATCGCTCTGTGCAACAAACTGAACGTTATTTACAAATTTATTATTTTGATGAGCCTGTGCGGATTGTAGTCTCAGTTTCCTGTTCTTAGCTGACAGGTGTGGCACCCGGTGTGGTCTTCTGCTGCTGTAGCCCATCTGCCAACGTGTTGTGCGTTCAGAAATGCTCTTCTGCATACCTCAGATGTAACGAGTGGTTATTTGAGTTACTGTTGCCTTTCTATCAGCTCGAACCTGATCATTTTCCTCTGACATCAACACCCACAGAACTGCCACTCACTGGATATTTTCTCATTTTCGGACCATTCTCTGTAAACCCTAAAGATGGTTGTGCGCGAAAATCCCAGTAGATTAGAAGTTTCTGAAATACTCTGACCAGCCCGTCTGGCACCAACAACCATGCTATGTTCAAAGTCACTTAAATCTCCTTTCTTTGGGGTCAAATAAAATAGAAAATCACAGGAAATGAATGTTTCCACAAAATATGGAAAACCGATATGGATGTATGGATATAGATTTTTTACAGTGCATATTAGCCAAACTCATAATGTCCCAGCCAATGGCAATAATTAACCTATATTTTAGTTATGACACTTCATTGGATCAAAAACACAAAGCCATTTGACCATTGTTCAACGACAAAGTGCAATGTTTGAGACACATAAAAAAATACAGAAAAATCCCCCACCCAATTCCGATAATTATTGAATAGATCAGTCTTTTGACACCTCATTGGGTGCAATCGATCAAACAAACAAATAAAAAATATGCAGTTTGTTGACATTTGCTGATAATTAACTGAAATATTGAGGATGGTGGTATACCCTTTGCCTATACCATAAACAGCAGCTAAATGCTGTGTACCCTCTATTATGCACAATACTTTCTATTGTGATATGCCAAATAGTCTGCCTCACAAGAAAGGGAGGAAAAAAAAAATCACAACAAACATAAAGGTCCAAATCTGTCGGATTTAGGGAGGAAATATCTGCAAGGCATCATCCAAAACACACGTTTAGTCAGGCTTATTATAAGATCAAAGCCTGGAATGTGTTTCCTTCATTTATTATACATTACAATTCTGACTACACAGAGAAAGAGAGGAACTGTGAGCATGAAGCATTCAACTTTGATTTACTCTCCGGTCTCAGATTAAGGCTCTGTCTGTCTGAACCTGAGAGCACAACACTATTAATTGTGCTATGAGGTGATCACTCTCTGTCAGGACTTATTGCACAAGAGCAACCTTTATAAAATTGCTTTGCACAACCGGTTTCTTCCATTGTCTAAATGCCTAAATGCATTGAGTTGCTGCCATGTGATTGGCTGATTAGAAATTTGCGTTAACAAGCAGTTGGACTGGAGTACCTAATAAAGTGGCCGCTGAGTGTATTTAACTATTTATTGTGATATTGAGTAACAACACAGCCTACTCTAACATTCAGCCATGATATCTGTTTATTTACCTATCCATCAATCCATACATAAGAAATGAATGCTGGTACAATGCATTCCTAATATTAACTCTGTAAAATATCCATATGCCCACTATAGTATTCATGTAACATCATTTATTATTTTACACTTACTAGCAATGTCTAATTTGAGGTTTCTTGTTCTGTTATAATTTGCAAGATGCATTAAAGCAATTTCAAACAAGATATCTTTGTAGTCCAGTTAATTAAAGAGGGATCAAAGTGATTTCTATAAGTCTAATAGTACATTCGATGTTTGATCTATATTGTAGTGTTTGCCAGCAGACTATAGGATCAAAACTTTCTCCTGCTCTAATTATAAAGTTGTATCGTAGGCTTCAAAAGACTCCTCGAGGCTGCAAGCTCCTCATCCTGACATTCTAATACCACTGTAAGTGACTTGAACGAGGCGTCCCGCGTGTGAGAGAGGAACTTTACATAATTTAGTGTAATTAGTTTGTCCGTGCAGATTGCTTCGGCGCTTTTATTCTTTCCCAAGAAGAGCAGTCATGTCATCTCGAAACTCCCCTCACCGCCAGACACCACGCAGCCCTAATTAATCTCTTGTTTTCTGTGTAAGCGATGCAAGAGATAATGAATCCTCCTGCTTTTTGATTCTTCATTTAATGGACTTTAGAAAATAAGGCTCATTTGAACACATTTAAAGGCTTGTCTTTGATCATATTGTTTTGATATGGCGCTGCTCTTACAACCAGGTGGCCCTGAGGGGATTCGTTTGATTTATTCTGTGCCTTTTATTTGCTGCTGTGCCCGTCCTTTGCTGGCCTTTCCAATTGAATTTGCATTGCGGAGGAATTTGTTTTGTGCATGGGAAGGCAAATAGTCATTATGCCATGTTTGGTGACTTTGATGGGATTTGAAATCTAGAGAATGCAAAAAAAAAAGATGCTTCAAAAAAATAAGCATGCAAGCAAACAGACCACAAAATGGTTGAGTTACATTTAAAATGGATTTTGCACTAACTAACTAACTAACTAACTGAATGAATGAATGAATGAATGAATGAATGAATGAATGAATGAATGAATCAATCAATCAATCAATCAATCAATCAATCAATCAATCAATCAATCAATCAATCAATCCTGGTTCCCAATATAGCTCAAACACGTCACAAGTTAAGAAAACACTAGCAGAGCTAATATAAATAGAATAGCACAATCACATTGAGAAAGAAAGCACACACACACACACACACACACACACACGTGAATTCTCACAACACTCACAAAAGCAGAAACATTCTGCAAATAGTCCAAACCACAATAGAAAGGTGTCAGGGGATCCCAAAAAGTGATGAACGTGACCAGTTTAGAGTCTGCTGTATCGTCTGATATTAGTGGTAAAAATGTAGGAACAACCAGGAACTGTATGACCAAGACGCTCATATCTCAAACTACACTGCTGACTCTAAACAAGAACACTTTTTAGGATCCACAAACACATTTCCTTTGTGGTCTACACTATTTGCTCCATGTTTTTGATTCAACAAGTTTCGATGTTTAAAACTTGACTCTACAGTTAAAAAAAGTGATGTTTATTGGCATTTTTAATGGTTTAAAAGTAAATTGTATAAATAATTTATGTAAGGAATAATCAGCAGATTTTCATAGATTAAATGATTTAAATGCACAACTTTGAGGCAAAGAACTGCCTGAAAGTGGAGGATGTGTCTTCTCTTTGCTCTGTTTTGTCAGTTACAAAATGACAAAGGGTCGCTTTGTGATTTCTAAAAGTCAAATACTTTTATTAAACATAACCCACAGAAGATAAAAATAGTAGTTTTTAATAGCAAAAAACAACAACATACAAATGAAAAGCCATCACCCTCTAAAGTATTTTATCATAGGATTGGTGTGTTTATGTTAGATTAACAACACAGCAATAGCGTCAGCTGCAATAGATTGAATTTAGAGCTCCGGGTTAAACTTTCTGACACTTTTATAGCAATTAAGTACATTAAAAATAAATACAGGCCAACTGAACATTGAAAGTGATCTCTGATTAGTGGTCTCCAAATTTAAACCAATAATAGACTTGTGCTGAAAACCTTCTGTCCATCAGTCTCTTTAGCTGAGATTAATATTAAACTAAACAAATAAATACATATGTCTATAAAAAATATGGTTGTTGGACTGTTGAACATTTTTTGTGTTGTCAATATGCCTGTGTATAGGCCTTTAGATGTGTATGTGTGCCATTGTGTGCAAAATTTGTATATGTATAACAACTTCTACAAATAGTTGGGGTCACTGACATTATTATTTTGGGGGTAGCGGGCTGAAAAGTTTAGGAACCCCAGTTCTAAAACAGACTGAATGACTATAAAAATGACAGTTGCACTTTTTTGTGTTTTCAATATGCTCATGTTTATATAGGCCTGTTGTTGTGTGCGGAACGTTTGTATACCTATAACCACCTCTGAGGAATTAGGGGGTCGCAAGTTACTGGCTGTTATGGGAAGCAGACGGACAAACAAGGTGATTAGATTATTTACGGTGTTTATTTACAACAGTGGAGCACACAAGGAGAACTGATGAGAAGTGACTGGAGTTTGGTTAATCTGATGGTCCTTGGTGGCAGGTTGGCTGACAGACACTGAAGGAGACCGAATGCACACACCAGAGGGCTTGCGGGGAAGACAGACTGACGATAGACACAAGGCAGACAGGATACCGGGAACACTGGACAGACTAGGAGAAACAGAGAGAAGGTAAGTATAGTTTGCTGATATCGAGGGTGAGTGATTACCAGGAGGTGTTCACTCAGAGTCCGCTTCGTAGGAACGAGACCGGACACTGAGTGAAGTGAGGTGTGTGCTTATGTAGTGAGTCTGAGTGATTGGGTGCAGCTGTGTGTGGTTAATACTCAGGTGACGGTGATCGTTGAGTGATGCTGGTGGAAGAGCCTGGCCAATCCGTGACATTACCCCCCTCCCCAGGGCCCGCTCCTGAGGGCCTATACCTCCGACGCCGTGGTGGTCTACCACGTCCACGAGGTGCTGGAAACTCGGGGTGATTGGAGTGGAACTCCTCCATAAGTGCGGGATCTAATATATCTGATCTGGGGACCCAAGACCTCTCCTCCGGACCGTATCCCTCCCAGTCGACAAGATATTCCAGATGACCACCACGACGTCGGGACCGTAGAATGTCCTTGATCTTATAGATGGATCCGACTTCCGACATCAGTGGGGGAGGAGGTTCCTCTTCATGGCCAGGCTCTGTGGAGGGGATCAGAGGATCGTGAAAGGGTTTGAGGAGTGACACGTGGAATGTGGGGTGGATTCTGTATTGTGGTGGTAACTGTAATTTGTAAGTGACTGGGTTGACCTGTTCCAGGATGGTGAAGGGACCAACAAATCTGGGACTAAGTTTTCGGGAGGGCAGTCGCAAGCGGATGTCTCTGGTGGAGAGCCAAACCTTCTGCCCCGGCGCATAGATAGGACCTGGAATTCTCCTCTTGTCTGAGACCTCCTTGGCTCTGCGAACTGCCCTCTGTAGGTGGTGATGAGCGTCGTCCCAGACCCTCTCGCTCTCCCGGAACCAGTAATCCACTGCGGGGACATCAGAAGGTTCGCCATCCCAGGGAAAGAGTGGAGGTTGGAAGCCCAGAATGCACTGGAATGGCGTAAGTCCGGTGGTAGGTTGCCGCAGGGAATTCTGGGCGTATTCCGCCCAGCCCAGAAACTGGCTCCAGGAGTTTTGATGACCGTGACAGAATGTTCTGAGGAACCGCCCCACTTCTTGGATCTTCCTCTCTGTCTGGCCGTTGGTTTGTGGATGGTAGCCAGACGAGAGGCTGACGGTCACACCTAGGAGTCTGAAGAAGGCTTTCCAAAGTCTGGAGATGAACTGGGGTCCTCGGTCCGAGACTATATCTTCAGGTACTCCAAAGCATCGAAAGACATGGTTGAATAGGTTTTCGGCGGTTTCTAGGGCTGTGGGCAGACCCTTCAAAGGAATCAGACGGCAGAATTTGGAAAATCGATCGACAATGACTAAAATGCAGGTATTACCTTCAGATGATGGGAGATCTGTCATGAAGTCAACTCCTAGGTGTGACCAGGGGCGGTTCGGGATGGGCAAGGGATGGAGTTTACCTGCAGGTAGATGGCGAGGACTCTTCGATATAGCGCACTCTCTACAGCCTTGAACATATCTCCTCACATCCCTCGCCATGTTCGGCCACCAAAAGCGTTGGGATAGCAGCGAGAGGGTGTTGTTGGCCCCGGGATGCCCTGTGCCCAAGGATGTATGGGTGGAATGAATCAGATCTACCCGTTGGTTTTCAGGAATGAAGCGACGATTGGGGGGACAGCCCGGCGGAGTCCTGGATTCGGGAGTGGCGACGACTGTAGGAGCGGACCAGGTGATGGGACAGACTGTGATCTGCTCTGGGAGGATTCTGGCTGGGGTCTCCATGATTTCCGGCTGATCATAAATTCGGGAAAGTGCGTCGGCTCGGATGTTCTTTGGCCCCGGTCGGTAAGATATGGAGAATTGGAATCGGGAGAAGAACAGGGACCATCGGGCCTGACGAGGACAGAGTCTCTTGGCTTCTTTGAGGTACTGGAGATTTTTGTGGTCTGTAATCACCTGGAAAGGATGTCTGGCTCCCTCCAGCCAGTGTCGCCATTCTTCCAGGGCAAGCTTGATAGCCAGTAGCTCTCGATTTCCGATGTCATAGTTTCTTTCCGCCGGGCTGAGCTTCCTTGAGAAATAGGCGCATGGATGGAGTAATGCTGGTGTGCCATGATGTTGTGATAGGACGGCTCCCACTCCAGTGGTCGATGCATCTACCTCGACCACGAACGGTTGTTCAGGATCTGGGTGAGTCAGGAGTGGAGCTTGAGTGAAGGATTGCTTGAGGGTTTGGAAAGCTGCGGCGGCTTCGGGAGGCCAGGAGAGTTTCTTGGGTTGGTTTCTGAGTAGGTTGGTCAGCGGAGCGGTGATGAGACTGTAATTGTGGATAAAACGTCGATAGAAATTGGCAAACCCTAGAAATCGTTGGAGTTCTTTAACAGTTGTTGGTTCTGGCCAGGAGACAACGGCGGTGACCTTCCCCTCGTCCATGCGAACCCCTTTCTGATCAATGATGTACCCCAAGAACTGAACAGATGGTAGGTGGAAGGAGCATTTTTCAGCCTTGAGGTACAACTGATGTTCTCTGAGGGTTTGTAGGACCTCCGCAACGTGGTGGCGGTGTTCGGCCTCACTCCGGGAGTAAATCAGGATGTCATCAATATAGACTATGACGGAGATATGGAGGAACTCCCGGAGGACTTCGTGAATGAAGTTCTGGAATACGGAGGGGGCGTTGACCAGACCATAGGGCATGACCAGGTATTCGTAGTGCCCTGTAGGGGTCACAAACGCCGTCTTCCACTCGTCCCCTCGCGTATTCTAACCAGATTGTACGCGCTACGGAGGTCCAACTTTGTGAATACCTTGGCTGATCGGAGTTGTTCCAGGGCCGCAGGGACGAGAGGAAGGGGATACCGGAATTTAACGGTACCTTGATTCAGAACTCGATAATCGATGCAGGGACGCAGCCCTCCATCCTTCTTGGCCACAAAAAAGAAACTTGAGGCAGCGGGTGACGTGGACTGGCGGATATACCCCTGACTCAGTGCCTCCTGAATATACTCCTCCATGGCCTTAGTTTCCGGAAGGGACAACGGGTAGATCCTACCTTTGGGCATAGGAGCATCTGGAAGCAGGTCTATTGCGCAGTCCCATGGCCGATGCGGAGGTAGCTGGGAAGCTCTCTTGGGGCAAAAAACGTCTTCATATGCGGAGTAGATCTTCGGGATTTGAATGGATCGTTTAGCGACTGGACTTTCGACAGACGTGACATAGATGGTAAGGGGTCTCTGACGTTGAACAGGTAGGTCGGGAAAACATCTGGTTTTGCAGTCTTCACCCCATCTCTTTATTTCTCCTGTGCCCCAAGAGAGGATGGGATCGTGCTTCACCAGCCACGGGTGCCCTAGAATGATGTCCATCGATGCACCCTCCAGAACCAGAAATTGGATCTCCTCCTTGTGGAGTAATCCCACTTGGAGATTGATAGGTTCACATTTGCGATGGATACGTGCCTGGGAATGGATAGCGTTGGTTATGGGTTGGATCTGGTAGACGTACGTCGAGGCTTCGGTGTTAAGTTGTAGGTGGCGACAGAGGGCGTACGAGATGAAGTTTCCAGCTGACCCGGAGTCGATGAGGGCCGTGACTGAAACAGATACAGAAAGGGTAGTTAACTGGACATTGGTGGTGAGAGGATGCATTTTTTCAATGGGAGAACTGAACACACTCACCAAGGGACGTGCTGGACGAATGGGACAGTCCAGCCTGACATGTCCGTCGGCACCACAGTACATACATAGACCCCGGGTCAGCCTCCTCTGTCGCTCCGTGATAGTGAGTCTACCAGATTCCACGATCATTGGTTCAGGTTCTGGAGGGACTGCTGGCTCTGGCGAACGGAGGAGTGCTTGGGGTACAGGTGGAAGATCATGCTGATAGACCCTCAGACGATCTGAACAGCGGAGAGATTGTTGAATGAATTTCTCCAACCCCATGGTATCGTCGAGGGCTGCTAGCTGTAGTCTGAGGCTGGGCTCCAATCCGAGCCGGTAAGTAGTGAGGAGAGATCGTTCATTCCATCCGCTAGCAGCAGCCAGAGTACGGAAGCGGAGCGCATAATCCTGAGTGGACATGGCTCCCTGTTTGAGATGGTATAACTGTTCTCCAGCTGCTACTTCTGTATCGGCGCGACCAAAAACCTCCTTAAAATATGTGATGAATGCTTGAATGGAGCTGGTTACCGGCCCAGACTGTTGCCAGATGGTTTCTGCCCACCGAAGAGCCGACCCAGAGAGAAGGGAGATGATGAACGCGATTTTGGACCGATCTGTGGGATATAATTCAGGTTGCATGGTGAATATCAGAGAACATTGCAGAAGGAATCCATTGCACTCCTCCGCCCCGCCAGAGTAGGGCGCTGGTCGAGCCATGGGACTGGATGAGTGGGTGGACGGTGAAGAAGTGCTCGGTGCTGGTGGTGCTTCGGGAAGTGGAGTAGATGGCAATAAAACTCTCTTTAGCGAGTCCACCAACTCCTGAATGGGATCGTGAGTGCTCATGCTGTTGATTGTAGTGGTCCGGTCTTCTGTTACGGGAAGCAGACGGACAAACAAGGTGATTAGATTATTTACGGTGTTTATTTACAACAGTGGAGCACACAAGGAGAACTGATGAGAAGTGACTGGAGTTTGGTTAATCTGATGGTCCTTGGTGGCAGGTTGGCTGACAGACACTGAAGGAGACCGAATGCACACACCAGAGGGCTTGCGGGGAAGACAGACTGACGATAGACACAAGGCAGACAGGATACCGGGAACACTGGACAGACTAGGAGAAACAGAGAGAAGGTAAGTATAGTTTGCTGATATCGAGGGTGAGTGATTACCAGGAGGTGTTCACTCAGAGTCCGCTTCGTAGGAACGAGACCGGACACTGAGTGAAGTGAGGTGTGTGCTTATGTAGTGAGTCTGAGTGATTGGGTGCAGCTGTGTGTGGTTAATACTCAGGTGACGGTGATCGTTGAGTGATGCTGGTGGAAGAGCCTGGCCAATCCGTGACACTGGCATTGTTATTTTAGGGGTCACGGGCAGAAAAGTTTGGGAACCCTTGAGTTACAACATGTTAGATCCCCTGCTTTCAATCAGTCACAAGCAGACAGACAGAGAGAGAGTGTACAAGAAAGAGGTCATGTGTGCATGTAAATGACACAAGCATAACTCATAGTAACATGTGTTAGCTACCTCTTCGCAAATATGTTTAAGCACATTGATAACTTGGTTCATTTCCATTATCTTCCATTATCTCCACATGTCAGCGTCTTCTAGATTGCACAGATAAATGAAGGCTGCAGCCACTGTCAGTTTTATGACTTACTATGGATACTTCTAACGTTTGAGGGAAGTGCATTTATTTTAAACTGTGATCGAAACTACCTGTGCGTTAAATGATTTTATTGCCCACCTTCCAGCCAATCAGAATCAAGAATGTCAAAAGACCATGGAACAAATAGAAATAAATCAATAAAACAACAGAAATAAATATGATTTGATTTTTTTGTACCATCATTTACATGACCAATGCACAGATTATATTGTTTCAAGCTGCTAAAAATGTCACTTAAAGCCACTTTGCAAAACTGTAGAACATCGGTTGACCAATCCAAAAACAAATACACCAAAAACAGCTACGAATCCCGAAATATGCTAAGCTGTAAATGAAGAGATATTTTGAAACAATGTGCCTAGCCATTCATGACCAACTATTGACCTCTGGTTGAACTATTCCTTCACAATCTTACATGATCAAATAATGTCCCCTTTACACCACATCTCTTATTGTCTTCTCATCTTTGAACTGACTTGAAACAGCGAGCGCATGTGCAACAGGTATCATCTGGCATATTAAGCCAGCCGTGACATTTCCATCTTGCCTGGATAAAGACCAGCCGAGCACTTTGTCACACCTGACTGGTTGCCATCTCGCTTTCTTTGACACCCGAGGTTATCGTCCCACCGCTTTCCACCCTCCGCCCTCTTTTATTTAGTTCCGAGTTTGACAAACGCCTTGACAAAGGTGAGCGAGGCCATTTCTGAAATGTCAAAGGACTTACAAAGGTCGCTTGGAAAGTATCTCTGCTTCTCCTGACTGCTAAACTGGGTCGGCTCTTTTATCGCCATACTTGTACCCCAACATCGATGTGACCACAGGAGGTGAGAAAAAATAGAACGAGGCCTTTGGAGACCTGGTAATTTTGACATTTTCTCAGTCCGCGCTGATTAGCGTTTGTCACAGTTACACATGTCCTGACCACCAAGCTACTGGTTTACTGGCGAGTCTGTGATTACCATCAACCCCTTGCCCTTGCGCATGTGGAAAATCGGTTCAAACATCCTCGTTTTGAGCGCAGTGTGGAAGGCTTTTATCAGCTTGTGTGAAAAGTGCACGCAGCGGTTGTTCCTGGTGGTCCAGCACTCAGACAAATAAGCTCATTTAGTAATCTACAGAAACACCTGACTGCCTGAATGTAATATTCCTGTAATGCTAATGCAGTTACCATTGAGGTCTGATTCAGGAGCGGTGAAGAGGAAGATTGCAGTGTGGGGGAAAGGCTTCCCTGCCGCTCCACGCGCAAATTGGCAAGTTGAGAAGGGGATGGAGACAGTCCTAGAAGCCATAGTAAAAAAAAAATGAATGAATGAATAAATAAAATAAAAAGACCAAAAAACTTCAGGAAACAATAACCATATTTACTGGAATATTTGTAAAAATCATAGTGGGGCATTTATACAACACCATTTGAACTGCTGCTCGATTCTGGCTAAAATTAGAATCCCGATTTAATTTTTGCTTAAAATAAAGATCACGATTTTCTCACGATTTTGTAGACATAAAATAAGTGTTCATATGAGTAGGCTATTATTATTGTTATTTCTCAAACAAATGGTAGAACAACAGTTTTAATATTGTTAATAATAACAATAATTAAGTAGGTCATAACCGCACAGTAAAGTAATCAGAATACAACTATTCATATTTCTGAAATTGAATTATTATGTTTGAGATATATGCTTGCAATCTGTCATTGACAACATTATTAGATCATTTTTTTCCACTGGTAAAATGAAACATTTGTCATGATCAGATTCCCTCTTGCATTATATTCAACATTATATAGGCTAGAGTAGTTATACTGACACTTAAACATTTATTCTCATGCTCTCTGTGTTCGCTATGAAATAAAAAACATATCAAATGCTTGTCGCAATCATAACTCTAAAATGTAATATGATTATTTAAATGATGTGCACGCTTTCCGTTTCATTTTCAGTGCAGAGTGCAGTTCATACTTCCCTGGCGGTTCCCAAACGATCGCTCTGTGCCACAGACTGATCGTTATTTACAAATATATTACCTGTTATTCGCAGCCTATGCAGGTTCTGTTCACTAAAGTAATCTTCATTCAGAGGCGCACACACGCCCTCCCTGTGGTAACAGCTCGCACTCAGCTCATGCGTGTTTTCACAGCTGCGTAAACATCATTACATTTTTGGGTGAATTATATCTTATAAATACAGTATGTGACACTTTCAAAACCATTCTGAGGTGTCCGCATTGCTGAGCAACATATATAAAACAATTTGAAGATGTGTATGGCCGCCTTTACGCTTTCCTCCTGAACCTATGATTGGCAAATATGATTGGCAGAATCGTAGAAATGCTGGATTAAGATCGTCTAGGGGGCTGAATCGAGATCACATTTTTTTTCTTCGATTAATCGTTCAGCCCTAATTTGAACTAAAACTTTTTACATAAAAAATATATGCAACTTAATTGGCCATTGTGTATAAGTGCATGTGTGAATGTGAGAGTGTATGGGTGTTTTCCAGCACTAGGTTGCAGTTGGAAGGGAATCCGCTGCATAAAACATATGTATAAAACATATCCCGGAATAGTTGGTGCTTCATTTAGCAGCGGTGACCTCTGATAGATAAGGGACTAAGCCAAAGGAAAATGAATGAATGAATGAATGAATGAATGAATGAAAATGTATGCATTTTGGCTGTACATTTACATGACAATGGCTTTTGGGAGATTGAAAATGCTCAATTTTGCAAATGGCTTTCAACATTTTTAAAATGATACTGTTATAGATTTTGTGAAAACATTTGTCGTGAAAAAATTACATTTTCAGTCTAAAGCCAAAGAGTACAAGACTTTATGTGCAGAAGCGGAAATTGTCTCTTTACACTTCCATTGCAATCAAATAATTTATTTATTTAGAGTGAAAATTAACTAAAGTTAAATTAAAGCATATTTGATTTAAAGGGTTAAACTTAAGACCATATGTACAAGTTTCTAATTTAACAAAAAAATCTGACTGGATTTATGTTTATTGTCTGACGAATAAATAAGAAACCCTATGTGTAGACACCAGCTCCAATCAGGCCACTTGTACTTGTATTGTTGTTAAGTCAGTGAACACAGGAGTATTTCTCATGAATAATGCATTATATTGTTTTCAGACATGTTCTTCAGGAAACACGATTTCCTTTGGATCACTAAAAGTTTTATTTAGTTGCTCTGTTGGCCTTTTACATCCTGTTTCTAAACTCCTACAATTATTGATCGAAACACTGATTTAAAAACAGTTTCAAGTATCATCTTAAATTATCTATAAAAGCTGCGACTGAACTAATTACTGAAAGTGCATAAAATTATTATTATTATTATTATTATTATTATTATTATTATTATTATTATTATTATTATTATTATTGTTATTAACATCCTTATTTTAGATGTTAGGGTTGTTTTTGACTGTTTTTAGAGTTTGGAAGAGGTGTAATTAAGTTGATTTTGAAGGCATAACTGCACAGGGATATGGAGATTGGTTTGAAAGGAGCTGCTGTCTGAACTGTCACTCATCAGTGAAGTAGCCTCAAAACGTCAATGCTGAATCTGAAGGGGATAGACTTATTCAGCATGAGTCAAACAACAAGAATACATTTTAATTCTGCTCAAACCCAAGGTTAAACTCAATTTTGCATTGCAGTTTTTTTTTGTTTTCTTTTGTTTTTTGGAGTTCCCATTTTACCTAGGACTTTTTTTGTTGTTGTTATTTTCAGAGGTTGGTTGCACAAAGCCCTAAAGTTAACTGTCTAGCCCAATAGGTGTATGTGCTTTTCATTGCTTGCTTGTTAATTAATATCAGCATGCTATTCTGTAAACAGATGGCCAAAAAATTAAATGTGAAGTTTTGAAAGCTCTTTCATTTAGGCAGAAAGAAAAAGTCAGTAAAGTGTCTCAATTTGAAGGATTTGTTAGTACTGAATGCTCCGTGAGTTTTTTTTTTTCTTGTAAAACTTTCCATCTTTGATGACTAAAAAACAGTTTATGTCATATCAACAAGTTAAATTGCATTACAGTGCATTAAATAGGTCTATATTGGCAGTCTACAGGCACTATACAGTCATGTGTCTATCCTGTTTTGTGTTTTCTGCCACTTTAATTAATCATTTTGAGCTTGAGTAATAATTTATCATCACAGGCTAAAGGTAAATTATAAATGAAAAAAAAAGATTGACAAAAAAGATTGAAGATTGCATATTGAAAAAAAAGACAGTATTCAGTGGCTCAATGATTATGATTCATTTTAAGCCTTGCAGCATTCGATATTTGTTATTAAACCTGTGTATCTTGTTATACCTTTAACTGGTACTAAAATAATAAAGAGTATAAGTTTGTGTGCAACACAGATCTGTCAAACCTAAAAGTAATCTGTCAATAGCATAAAAAAGAAATAACGTACATTGTGTCAATAATTGTGCAACATTCCATGGCTTTATTCTGTATAGGCAACTCTCTAGATGTACATTACTGTATGTGTATTACATGGTTATAAACCCCATTCTATCCTGAAAACAAACATTGCTGTTTTAACCAAAAAAATGAAGCACAAAAGTCCTGTGTATCCTCATAAATTGGAAATTCCCTGTTTCACACATGAACTCTCATTGATCAGAATAATTACATTTATAAATATGTAGCCTTATTGCAATTAGCTTCATTTACAGTTGCGCTAAAATAAGAATGTGTGGCCATTAGGGTTTTATTCAGTTTTTTACGCTCTGTTCACACCAAACACATAGAGAACAAACCCATTATGTCACTCTCTGTAGTTTACTCATGGGATGTTTTGATTCATTTTTTTAACTAATGCAGAAGAAAGGGTTAAGGCAAATTCTGAGTGATCCCGGACTAAATTCATTTGTAATTATCCTCTATAATTACATTGTCATTTTACCCTGCAGCCCAAGACCAGTTACTCACTGAAGCTAGTGGATCCTGGATGGGAGAGCACATGGAAAAATAGATTGCTGTTGAAAGTCGTGTTAGTGAGGCCAGCAGGTGCTCAACCTGTGGTCTGAGTCCTGATGCCCCATTAAATTGAAGGGGACACTATACTGTCAGTGAGCGCTGTCTTTCAGATGAGAGGTCCTGACTCTCTGTGGTCATTAAAAACCCCATGGCACTTCTAGTAAAGAGTAGGTGTGTAACCTCAGTGTCTTCGTAAAATTTCCTCCATCGACCCTTATCGATCATGACCTCACAATCATCCCTGTCCACCGAATTGGCTGTATCACTGTCTCTCCACTCCACCAATAGCTGGTGTGTGGTGAGCACACTGGTGCCATTGTCCTGTGGCTGCCATTGCATCATCCAGATGCTGCACACTGGTGGTGGTGTGGAGAGACCTCCCCTCATGATTGTGAAGCGCTATGGGTGTATGGCCATACACAATACTGTAAATGTTCTACATTACATTACATTACACTGACTTTCTAAATACTTAAATTTGCAATTGGTTTGAACCCAGAATTAGTCCTCTAGGTGGCACTTGGCTCTGATAATTCTTTGTCATTCTCTGAATCATCTGGCTACCAGTTCAGACCCAATCTGCCATCTGAATTCCAGCTGTGTAAATGTCAGGCAGGATGGATGAATGAAATAGGTCATGTAATCCGTCTCCGGAGACTCGCTGGATCCATATTAAAAGATTTGATAAGATAAAGCCACAAGCAGAGCCACATGGGGCGACAACATGGCAGTACCCGTGCATGAGAAGTTGCTTGCAGTCATGCTGGTTTTTATGTGTAGGAAACACTGATAGCATCAACACAAGCAGCCTACAATGGAGCTGTACATGACCCTACTGTGAAAGAAGGAGTCTGAGCTTAGCTATAAATTGGAAAGTCTGTGTGTGAAGAGAGGTGACGTCCTAATGATTTCCTTTGAGATTGCAGCTTCTTTCACTGAGATCTTTATTTTTTCTTTTTGTGCTGTGTTTTTTTTAAAGACCACCAGAATTATTCTGCAGAAATCAGAGGTGTTTCTATTGAGTAGTTTTTTAGCGGAATGAAATATTGTATTCTCGAAGGTCAGTGGATTGTCTGGAATAAGAAAGACTCTAAAAGGCTGGCAGATGTGCAAGACTTTTGAACAAGTGAAGCTCAATTGTTCAATGTGTCTTTTAACACATAATAGGGTTTTAACACTTTTATGTCTCTGGAAAGTAAATTAGATTTCAATATTTGTTATTTTTTATGATGATTGATTGATTGATTGATTGATTGATTGATTGATTGATTGATTGATTGATTGATTGATTGATTGATTGATTGATTGATTGATTGATTGATTGATTGATTGATTCATTCATTCATTCATTCATTCATTCATTCATTCATTCATTGGGTTACAGTCAGAGAATACTTGTGAAATACTCAGTGAAATTAATCTTATTTGAATTCAATAGTAGTTTAATAGTTACATATTTAATTATATTTAATGATGTGTATTTGCCAAATATACTATGTATTTAAAGAGCTTTCTAGTGATATAAAGGTATATAAACCTTAGCAAATAGCCTGTTCTGCTGGCAGAAGCTTTTAGTAAAATGTAAAAATTTAATTTAATTTAATTTAATTTAATTTAATTTAATTTAATTTAATTTAATTTAATTTAATTTAATTTAATTTAATTTAATTTAATTATGACAAAACAATTGACCAAAATGACCCAAAAAATTTATGAATGATAATTTCGAAACTGTCACTGGGCCACTGTTCTCTGGTCCTTTCATTAAAGAAGTTCTGTCTTTGTCTGATTTTAAATAATTAATGAATTTTTGTGTTCAATGGTTCATTACACCACAAACCTAAAATAATATCACAAACAGATAAGGGTAAAACTTTGTAGAAGAAATGTCTGTCCAGCAGAATTAGATATGCTCAATGTGAAAATTTACTGCCAAGTTTAACTAACTACTTGACATAACTCATAACAGCTTTTTACTGTGCTTAAGTAATTTATTTACTTTATTTGTGCTAACTTATTTCCACACATTTAGGATTTTGATCACATATAAGCCTGTTAACAAATTGTTAACATCAAAAAACCTTCATTTAAATAAATTGTTAGTGCTGTTAATGATAAACAGTTGTCAGTCATAATTATTAACCATTCTAAATGATTAGCCCCCTTGTATTTTTGCCCCAGTTTCTGTTGAATGGAAAGAAGATTCTTTTTAACACATTTCTAAACATAATAGTTTTAATAACTCATTTCTAATAACTGATTTCTTTTATCTTGGCCATGATGACAGTAAATAATATTTTACTGGATATTTTTTCAAGATACCAGTATTCAGCTTAAAGTGCAATTTAAGGGCTTAAATAGGTTAATTAGGTTAATTAGGCAGGTTAGGGTAATCAGGAAAATAATTGTATAACATTGGTTTGTTCTTTAGACAATTGAAAAAAAAAAATGCTTAAGGGGTCTGATAATATTGACCTAAAAGCGTCTTAAAAAATTTAAAACTGCTTTTATTCTAGCCAAAATAAAGTAAATAAGACTTTATACAGTAGTAAAAACATTATAGGACATTGTACGAGAGTTTCCTTATATTATTATATGTTTGAAAAAGACAAGGAAAAAAAAAATAAAACAGGAGGGCTAATAATATGACTTCAAATGTATATACCATTTTTAATGTACATATAAAAACAGTGACAGTGTGAAAAGTATGTATACTTTATATACTGTAAGTCCACATGGCCAAAAATGCCTGTAGAAACATTCACACCAAAAATATGCTTTAGAAAGCCGTGGTTTGTGTGTTTATGTGTATGTGTTAGATGTCGGGCCACATTTATCTAGAGATGGTTCTATTGCAGTCACAGGGGTGTGAGACTTGTGACAGTGTCAGGCGATCTAATTGACCTTTGGGGTGGTTTGAAGCATCTGATCGGTGTGCTGACGCAGCTCCAGCTGACAGTTACTGCAGTCTCTGGCTCGTCTTCTCTGCATCAGCTCAAAAACCACAAAGACAAAGAGCCATGGCTTTGCGGCAAGCTGAGGTTTGGCTCTACACTAGATGAAAACCCTAGTTATACAACTTACAGAATCCCTTAGGAATCCCAACCGTGTTTATTGGCGTGCTTACTGGGTGTCCTATAAATCTACTTTTTTTTTTTTTCTAGCAGTCCCTTGACAGCCGTACACAACCCGTTCTCTAAATGTCTCTCCAAATCTTTAAAGAAAAGGGCTCAAACTCTACAATGACCTTTGTGGACTTTCTGCTACTAAACTGTATTGGATTTCTATGACCACAGACTGCTTGAATTAGACCTGCCCACCACGTCTGAACTCTTTTACACTGTGTCCTAACAGGGTGTGACATGATACCTTTCTGGCGACTAACAATTTGTCTGTCTGTATTAAAAGAGAAAATGATGTGTGATGTGACACGTTGACAGCAACAGTGGTCAATAGCAAAGTTGTGTTGGTGTGGAATATATTAATATGCATGAGGAGCTGAGTTGTTGTCCAATGAATTTTAGTCTTTAGTTAAATTAGTTGAAGGAACTTTTTTTAAGATCAGTTTTTTTAAGAAGCCCCCTGAGAAGCCTATGGCGTACGTCTGTCAAGTTTTTGTTTCAGATTTTTTTCCACATCATTATAAAATCATTATAAAATTGTTAAGTTTTGTTGTGCTTTTATGTGACACCCCTATTTATTGAAAATATGCAAGTCTCAAATAGCAGTATGTAAGTATTCAACATCTTCAATAAATCACTCTCACGCTATTTGTATATTATTAAATTTATTAATAAGCTGTTTTCCTAATTTTTGCTGTGTCACATCATAGGAAAGTTCAGTAAAAAGTAAAAAAGAAATACAGGGGAAAGAAAGTTAATAAGCACTTATATTCTCTCAAATATCAGACTTCAGACCATCATTCAGGGTTGCGGCTTGAACAGCATCTGCTGTGTAAAACATATGCCAGAATAATTAGCAGTTCATTCCTCTGTGGCGACTCCTGATAACAACACAGGCTACCAGCTGACCGCTTACATTCGTATGGACGGCTTTTTCGCTGTTACCAGTGTGCCCAGTAGCTCATCACGTACGTGGGCGGACTTGAGATGCAGAGATAAGTTGAACTCATCGATCGGGTTCTAAAACTAAAACAAAAGACAAAACAAAATAAACAAGTAAATAACAGAGTGAGAATGTGGTAAAATCGGAAAATGTTGTAAAAATCAGGCAGCTCCAAGGGCCTTTCTTTTTCTGGATAGCTTTTGTAAACACTGTCGGTTGGGTTTAGGGAAGGCGGTGGACGGGTCAATTCTTATTTTCGAAAACACTATAGGTTGGTTTAGGGAGAGGATGGGTGGTGGAACCGGTCAGTCAGTCAGTCAACAGCGGCCTCTGGTGGATTTACGTGAGACGAGCAGGCACAAATGGCACTCGTGAGAGAAATTTGAGATCTGAAAAAGCGTAGACAATGGCCTCTGGTGGATTCATGAAAATAAAAATAGCTAAAAAATTTACCTCCTGGGACGTATTTCACACTGTTCAGAAATGTATACGGGGGTACGTATCAATAATGAGCCAGGGTTGCCTTACAAATAAGGGACTAAGCTGAAGGAAAATATAAAATAAAATTTAAAAGTTTTGTTGTTGTTGTTTTGTTTACTGTTTGTGCAGTTTCTCTGGGATTTCCAGGGTTTTTTAGAGGATCTCCATCACATTGGGTATCAATCAGTTCACTCCAGATGAGAGAAGGTGCCAGAGGACCTGCCAGATGGCTGAGGGAACACGAGAAGTAATTAAGCCCTCCAACTGAAAAGTTCTGTAATTGATCGTCTAACTACATGCGATATAAGAAATGAATCTAGGTGGATGGATGGATGGACAGATAAAAAGATAAATTCATAATTCAGTGTTCAAAATGAAGTAATATGTCAGTTCCAAATGATGTGTGGAATTATGTGAAGCCGTGTGTGTATGCGCGCGTGCGTGTGTGTGCGCATGTGTGTGTGTGTGAGTGCATGATGGACGATCTCATTGGCAGCAGCCCAGAGCCTAATGAAGCAGAACAGGCATTAATGAGAAGAATGTTCATGAACGCATTATTTAGCCCCTGTCGCTTTGTCTCTGATACCGGGACATGCATTGATTAGAGTCAGACTTTTGAAGAAGCACTTGACAACCAGATTATCATCAGTTAATGCACTTAAAATAGTTTTTTTTTTCTTCATCTAAAAAGAAACTATGGTAAAGAATGATACGTTGATATGCAGTGTTTTTATTTATTTGTATGAAACTGCGTCCACCAAGAGCTTAGGTGCCTGAGATAAAGGCAGGGAATCAGGATATGGTTCTGTAAAAAGATTAACCAGATGCAAAGTCGCTTTCATGCATCTGTTTGACAGATTTGACCTGTTTGAGGTCTGCTCTTTGAGGCTGTGCTATCTTATCGCCTCTGTCTGAATGTCACAGCTCCTGCTTCCAGTAGAGTCATTATTTAGCTTTTTCATGCAGGTACACATCAAGAACCTGATGGAAGAAATGTCACTCTGCACACTGCATTGGGGTGTTTCTGGAGTAATGTTTACTATATATATATATATATATATATATATATATATATATATATATATATATATATATATATACATATACACCCCCCCCCCCCAAATTTCTGTTTTATGGAGAGAATATTTTTTCAACACATTTCTTAACATAATAGTTTGAATAACTCATCTCTAATAACTGATTTTTTTATCTTTACCATGATGATAGTAAATAATATTTGACTAGATATTTCTCAAGACACTTCTATACACCTTAAAATGACATTTAAAAGCTTAACTAGGTTAATTAGGTTAACTAGGCAGGTTAGGGTAATTAGGCAAGTTATTGTTTAATGATGGTTTGTTTGTTGGATGTTGGTAACAACCAAAGAAATCCATATATGCAAAGAAAACAAATCTAATTAGTTTACAAATAAAGTTATGCATGATAAATCAAATGTTGCAGGGAAAACGTATTGAACACATCAAGAAAGAGAAACGCCCAGTGAAAGCCCAGACAGCAGCTGAAATCTGAGTAGTTCTTTAGCAACCCTCTGCCCTTCGTCATTGAAAATTTATATTAGCTGCTTCGGTCCAATATCTTCATAATCAAGATGAATCCAGGGTGGACATTTCAGCAAGACAATGATCTAAAACACAGCCAAGGAAACTCTTAAATGGTTTCAGAGAAAGAAAATCAAGCTGTAGAATGGCTCCGCCAATCACCTGATTTGAATTCAATAGAAAATACAAAATAAAGATCAGATTTGATAGACGAGACCCACAGAACCATTAAGATTTTTACACTCTGTTGAAGTCTATGAAAAAAAACCCACACTTGAGCAATTCATGTGACTTCATTGTCCATATGAGAGGCGTCTTTAAGTTGCCCTCACCATAAAAAGCCTTTAATATAAAGTATTCAAAACATTTCAGTTGTCCAGTACTTTCTCCTTGTGTCTTTTCGTTGTTTTTACACGACTAATTTTTCAGAATTTCCGTTTTGTTTTGTTTTTATGTTTTTGTTGTTTACGTAGGTTTATACCAAAATCTGGTTCAATTCCATGTCAACAGCTCTTTTAGAAATATCATTCCTAGGAAAAAAACATTGCATGCTCAAAACGTATTTTCCCCGCCATAACAAGCTGTAAATTCAAGCATTGATTTTTTTTTGTTTATAAAACCTGAAACTGACTAGCAAGTTTCAATTCATGGTTTAGGTTAGTGGAGCTAAGTTTTTCAACCTCAAGTGCTATTTTGGAGTTTCCGCCTGGATTTTGCCTACCCAAATTAAAAAGCTTCCCAAATCCACATGCAGAAGTTTAAATTTTAAATAAAACCCTTTGAATTTTCATAAAACACTATTGAAAGTGATTAAAATAATTGTAGATGTTGTAAAATAGATGTTGTCTGTTTATAATAAATCCCTCCAAAAAATAGGTGTTTTTTTGGTAAACTCAATTTTGAAAGTGTACCTTTTAGGTGCTGTGTGGTCTAGATTGCTGTAATTAGTTTGGTGGTTGCTGCACATGTCAGTAATCACAGCAAAAAAGGAACATGTCTTTATCATAATCTATGCAAAAATTATGACCCTAGTCATAACCCGGTAGCGGGTCCCAGAGTTTAGAAGATTAATTAATCATTACATTTATAGAGATATGATTTAAATACATTTTCTTTCTTTCTTTCTTTCTTTCTTTCTTTCTTTCTTTCTTTCTTTCTTTCTTTCTTTCTTTCTTTCTTTCTTTCTTTCTTTCAGTTAGTTTAAGCTAGTTAATTAGTTAGTTATACTTACCATGTGTAAGAAGTGATTTGTAAATTATTGCTGAAGCAACAGTGTATTCATTTATTAAATATATAAAGGTATATTTTTTTATTTAATTTTATTTAATTTTATTTAATTTAATTTAATTTTATTTTATTTTATTTTATTTTATTTTATTTTATTTTATTTTATTTTATTTTATTTTATTTTATTTTATTTCAGAACCATCTACAACAGCTTTTATTTTCATCATTGTATTTATTTTATTTTATTGTATTTATTTTATTTTTGTGTATTTGGCACCAGTCCACTTGTAGTTCTATCAGTAAATACTCGTCGTTTTATCAGGAAATACATAGACATTAATAAAAGGTAAAGCAGTAAAGCTGTAACACATGTAAAGCATCCTATTTTAATTTTTTTTGTCTCTGTCTTCTAAAAAAGGTAATTGTTCTGCAGTTAGTGAGTTCCCAATTAATGTGAGATTCCATATTGGTCGACAAATTCAAATCAATCTACTTTCTGCCTTAGCTAATAATAATGATGATGTGTTTAACTTGGGGCTTTCAACCACATTAATTACATTAATCACAACATGCTGTAAATGCAGCATGAAGTGTTTACAATGCATAAACACAGAATTACATAGACAAAACAAGCTGTACTGTATAACAACAAACACAATACACAATACAACAATGAATGTGTCAACAGCATTGCCCCGATGTGTACCATAAATTAATACTCTTTTCTTTTTCTTATTTCCTTGCCTGCCTGCTGTGTCGATCTTGAAAATGAACAGGTAAGCCCCTTTTTTACTGCCTTTATTAAGTGTGCAAATATTGTAGCACGCAGTTCCATATATAATTGTGATATATCAGCCATCCAGCCTGCCTTTGATATGCATGAGAAGTGCTTGCGCAGTGTATTAGCCTCTTTATTCTTATGTTTTCCTGTGTCTTATCTTGAGGGTGAAATGAATAATTTGCTCCTTTGCCAAAGGGTTATTACATAACATGTTTTATTGAGCTCTCCCTTTCTCTACCATTCCTTCTCCTTATTTTGTTTAATTTGCATTATTAACATATCACCGTACGCAAGTGCGATCGTAATAAATATGAAATTACTATTAAATATGTCTTATAGAGCTGCACCTCCTGAAGCTTCTCCCTTTTTTTTTTAAATATTGGTTTAGCTTTTAATCAACACGCACAACGGCGCGGGAGTTTAATGATAATGTTGTTTGCTTTTCTAAGGCGAGGCTCTATAACCAGCTCAGCATTTCTTATCGTTCTCACAGCAGGTAAATCCAAGGCCACAGCATTCAGAGCTCCATAATCCTCTGCTCTGATGTGCTTGATGGATATATCGAAAGGGTTCAGCTTTTTTTTTTTTTTTTCACACCTACAGTCAGATGGAATACAGCTTGTTAAAGGGTTAGTTCACTCAAAAATGAAAATTCTGTTATTAATTGCTCAGCCTCATGTTGTTACAAAACCACTGAGACCCTTGGAACATAAATTAAGATATTTTAGATGAAATCCTCAATTGACAGCAAAAGTTCCAACTCAAGTTTAGAAAAACACCCTAAAACGTCCTTAAAACAGACTATACGCCTTCAGTGATTCAATCAGAATACTGTGAAGCCATGAGAATACTTTTGTGTGCATGTAAAGAAGAAATAATGACTTAATTTAACAGTGTCTTCCTCAAGCTGGCTGTTGACGTGTAACTTGGATGTGTCTGTACTTTGTTTCAATGAGGGGATGTAATTATGTCAATCTGGCACATCAGTGCGCAGTGCTCTCATGAACACATGGCCTATACTGACACTGAAAAGTAGAAGAAACAAAGTTGTTATTTTTGTTTTAAGTGTGCGCACAAAAGTATTCTCGTAGCTTTATGTCAAAGTCATGGGAATTTAAATTATTATGTAAGACTGTGTGATTCTAATGATAATAATGTTTGAGACTATAGACTGGTTGGGAGACTAAAGGCTGATTTAAACGCATATGCTCCGGCGCAGATTACGCATGGCCGATGCTGATGCGCACCTCACAGAATGTAACTACATGTTGCAACGACGCGTCGCGGAAGCTCTGTGATTGGTCAACTTGGTAGTGCTGACGAGTGTGGGTGGACAAGCCCGATAGAACGAGTGTTTACAAGTGTGGAGTCCCGTGAAGGAGCTCTAGATGGAAACTGTTGTTTTGTGTTTACCTTATGATTAAAGTTGTTGCATCTCCGCCGATTCTTGCCTCAATATGAGTGAGTTTGAGCCACTTGTACATTAAGGTAGCATTCAGAAAAAACAAAACATCAGCGAAGAAACTCGACACAGAGGAACATAAAACCTCACTGCCAGCTAGCGTTTCGGAAGTGTTATTGCAGAGCAACACAAACACGCAGAAGTATAAGTGCACGGCTACGCGCCAGGTATGCGCCGTGGTTCACGCCGATCACTCGATGCAGAAGTATAAACCAGGCTTAAGGCCATGTTTACACTAATACGGTTTAGTTTTAAACGGCGTTTTAGATTAAAAACAATACACATCCACACTGGCATTTTACCTAGTGTTTCTGAAAAGATCTCCGTTGACACTACACCGCTGAAAACGCACATCACGTGACCTCACACACACTCTGGCTTGCGCTATAGCGTATGCACTTATCTGAGCTCTGCAGGCACCTCCCCGGGTGAGAGCAGCGCACATCAGACAGTTCATCAAGGATATACTGCTGGATCTCGTTTCATTATAGTTGTTGATATTTAATTTATCTTGTCTCTGTTTAACGACTCTTTGGTATTTTGAATCTACTTGTTCTCAGGTAACGCGATTTGCCTCAGCGCAAAGATAAGTTAATATATTAATTTATGTTGTTTTCCATATCAAACTTGCAAAGTCTGAACTTACAAGGAAAGGATGCAAGACTGAACTTTCTGTACTGAATATTGAAAAAAAGCTCTAATCAGATGTGAATGTCGGCAGCCACGCCTCTGTTTTCAGATGTCTCCGTTTTCCCCATCCACACTGACACAGAGCAGCAGCATTTTAAAACAAAAATGGCCTCTTCAACATTTTTTAAATGCTCTGTTTTCAGGGCTTGAAAACGGGGCAGTGTAGACAGAAGGTGTAACCATAGCAAAACGTATGCGTTTTAAAACTAAAATGTACTTTTGTAAACAGGGCCCAATTCGTACTGGAGAGTGTGAATTAATCACTTTTCTTTGCATAACACTGACATTAGAGTATAAAACAGTCCTTCAAATAAAAATCAGTTTATAGGCTTTTAGAGATTAATGTAGGAAAGTTAGCAATTTGGAAAATCACAAAAAACTGCTTAATGGAATTACCAAGATACGCCTACATTGTGAAAATGCACATAAAACACCTATGTGCACAATATAGAATCAACTTTTTATCCAGTAAGAAAAAAATAGCAAAAACTACAATGACACAAATTTACTGAATAAATTCCAGCATGCGCATCAAAAAAGAATGTGATATTGATTTAACAGATCATGTGATAACAAAAAAATAGCAGGATGGAATGACATTAATGGACAAACCAGTGGACCAACCACATTGGGCAAAATCTGAAATGTTGTTTTGATCATTCTAAAATTCCTCAGCCAAAATCTTGTCATCAAAGTGGTTCAGTATTCTTACCTCTCAGAACTAGGTCTGTCAAGATACCTATTTTTTTTGTTGTACAGTATATTACAACAAAATATTTTACGATAAACTATGTTATTGATGTTTTAAGACCATTTTATGCCACTCATATATAATGCCAGAATGACAATATAATAGCATCATAATGCAAGAACACTCTTCCAAAGAACACAGATTTTATATGTAAGAATTTTTTTTTTTTTTTTTTTTTGTATTATTATAGTAATTGTAACAATTTAATAATGAGGCATTGGAATCAGACAATAAATAAATGTAAAAAATAAAAAATAAATAAATAAATAAATAAATAAATGTTAACAAAAAGTGCAAGCTAAAAGAAACAAAGACTGCAATATCTGCTGCAAGATCTATTTTCAGTTGTCCGGCACACACATGAAAATAAACTATAGTAAATACTAGTGTTTTTTAACCATATTGACACTGACACCTCCAATAGAGATAGAGAGGTTGCACAATCAGCTAAAAGTTGCTTGAATTCTTTTTTTTTTTAATGTATGGATGATATATACTGTATATTGCATTACCAAAAATGATTGAGGTCATGTCCATGCGATAAGTTGATATATTGATTATTGTGACAGGCCTACTCAGAACTGTCTTGAGCAGCTCTATTCCCAAAGAAAGGTCTCACGCCTACAAAAACCACTGTGTGTTCATTGTATTTCAGCTTTGTCTTCTGAAGTGCAAGAAGTTTATTACATTTATTACATGATAAAATAGCCCACACTGGCTTCTTAAACCTCAATAAATTCCATATTTGTTTTTGATATTTGGTGGCAGTTTATTAAGAAGAGATGATTTTGTACTCTCTGGCTCATTGGATGCTTTATTTGCACCGTTTTATGTGATATTACAGATTTATGCATAAGTTAATTTGCATATTTGGATGGAAACTGGATATTACTGTATAAGCTGTTCACACATTGGTAATAAAAAAGTGATATATATATGATATTTATTGAATAATTAATCTTTATAAATATTAATCTTTACAAATATTTATAATTTGTCATCCTAATTTAGTATAAGAGTTTGTATAAGAAAAGGAAGTCCACAAATCGCAGATGAAAAAAATATGAGAATCACTTCCAGAAGTACCAGCTCGTAAGTGATAAAAAAGCCTGATAAAACCTGCATTATATTTTCTTCCACATCAATTGTTTCTGTCTATGTTTTGATGTTGCACTAATGACTGCCAAACACAGCCCACTTACAGTAACTTTTAAATGTTTGATCATTGATGATATAACTGCTGCAAACTCCTAATAAACAGAAGTTTATCATGCTTTGGAGTGGGAGATTTTTTGTAGATATAAAGATATTGCGAGATATGTTTAAGAAAGCCCATTCACATTAAATTAATGATATTTCATAATGTCATTAACTTTTAAAGTGCTTTTAAATTCCTTTTGAAGCTTTGACAGCTCAAATCTCTAATGACAGCCCAGATCTCTATTGCATCACATTCTTCAAAATTACTCAGACAGGCTTGGGATAACTTGATGCTATGTAAATAATGACAGAACTTTACATTTTTTAAGTGATCAATCCTTTGAGTTTGCTTGGGGAAAAAAAAGTTTCCAAACTAAACTTGTGTCCTTAAATAAGGGTGAACTGAAAAAAAAAATCTAAATGTAATGCCATTTATTAAACATGAGCCTCTTTCACAATGTGAAGTCACCATATGAAATGTTAAACTCTCATTCGCGGGAACCCTCTCTAATATAATTCTCTGCTTAGCTCACAAATGAGGCGAATCAATTTTCATATTTTCCGATTTTTCATTTGTTTTTCTTTGTCAGGGTGATGGGAAAACTGAGCAGGCATCAACATGTATAGCATCAGCGAAACAGATGCACCGCTGTGTGTAACATATGCGTCCCCGGGGGATCCTGCAAATGTCTAGAAACAAAACGTTAATGTTGAGACGAGAGATGGAATGCAGATCTGCACTCTTGTAAGGTCACGGAAAAACACAACAAATCGTTCTGATTATGCGATTACTTTCCATATCAAAATGGTGTGAACCAAACATCAGTGCTGGTGATGTCTGATTTAGTTAAGTGTCGTTGTTTGCTGAAAAGTTAGACCAGTGAACCCAGTCGATTGGGTTTGTTAAATTGACACAATGTTTTTATGCAAGTGCAAGTAAAAATCTGCGTAAAATAATGAACTTTCTCTTTGAAAGCCA
Source organism: Danio aesculapii (assembly GCF_903798145.1). NCBI lineage: Eukaryota > Metazoa > Chordata > Actinopteri > Cypriniformes > Danionidae > Danio > Danio aesculapii. The sequence goes on from NC_079458.1 coordinate 23,807,246, forward strand.
TACTGTAGTAGTATCTGCACAGGTTTCCAACACTCTCACAACCTCACATTTGGCTCATACTTGCTTAACATGCTTTCCTCAGCCGGACATGTGACCTTTTCCAACTGGCACTTTGAAGGGTTTGGGGAGGGTTAAGGTGGGGTGACTTTTCCACGCTTCACCGGCACCACAGATGTGAACTCATTAGCAATGACACTCTGAAAACAATGTGAGCTGACAGCAGCCTGTAATCATTAGCAAATGAGCAAATTATAGACCTCATCATGGGCTGGACTCCATTTCAGAGACTCTGAACGTTTTGTTTCATTTTTGGAGAACCCTCACAGTTACTATGCTTTGTATACAATAAAAACAAAATAAACATGAGTGTCATAGGAGTTTTACGTTACAATCACACGTGGAAGACAAGTGGAACGTATGTGAAATACAGGAAAGTGGTTTTTGTGGTTTCATTTTCATGTAAAAGGAATAATGTGATCAATGTAATCACTGTTTAATTACACTTTAAACATGAACACATTTCATATTTTAACGTGAGGTGGACGCTAACAACAGAGTGCGAATCAAAATGCAGGTTTATTGAGAATGGTCAGGCAAGCAGTGGTCACAATCAGGAGCAAAAAGACGTATGGAGGCAAATCTAGAGTCATAATCAAATACACAGGCGATTGGTCAGTACAGGCGGGAGGCAGACAACATAAATAAACAAAAACAAGGCGAGGGTCAAAAACAAGGCAAAGCAAGGCAAGGAAAACGCGCCGTAATGTTCACAAAACTGTTTACAAGACTCGACCCTAATGTGTGTGTGCACACTATATTTATAGTCCTTGTAATGAATCAATGATGAGCTTCAGCTGTGTCTGTGCGTTTGTGTATAATCACCAGAACTCGCAACAGGTGCGTGTGAGCGGTGCATGACTGGAACTTGTAGTCCATTTAATGATGGATTTGTAGTCCGTTGCAATCTGCATGTTTATCAGCGATCTTTAGCCGCTCAATGGCTAGTGATCATAACACATATATTTAAAACGTGTTCCACTTGTTTTTATATTTAACATGTGAAGCTTATATGATGCCCACATGGTTTTCTTTAAATAAAAGTCAAAAGGTGATTTTTAGAAAGCTATTGAAAGGAATATAGAAACATTTTATTTTGCCTATTTATTTTGTTTTTATCTATCTAATATAGAAAGATGCAGTCAGACAAGTTGTATCCCTTGGAGTTTAAATAAACATGTCTAAATAGGTTTTGGCGATGTGGTGGCGCAGTGTGTAGCACGATCGCCTCCAGGGTCACAAGCTTATGATTGCTTGCAGCTGGTTTAGCATTATTTAATTTATAATTCACCAATTAGATGATTCCTAACCCCCTATAAATACCCTAAATTCCATATAACAGCCATCTTCGGAATCGGAATCCCCCCTTCCACCCTTCCTCTTTTCCTAGATGGGTGGCACGGTGGCCCAGTGGTTTGCACTTTTGCTTCACAGCAAGAACGTCACTGGTTCTAGTCCTTACCAAGCCAGCCGACATTTCTGTGTGGAGTTTACACATTCTCCACATGCTCACGTGGGTTTCTCCCAGGTTCCCCTGTTTCCTCCCACCTTCCAAAAACATGCAACTTAAGTTAATTGACTAATCCAAATCGGCTCCACAGACATGCTCCTAGTAAGTAGTTATCTCTTAAGAGCAATCACTATCTGTTCATTAGCTACTACAGGAGGGGAGTTCTCGAGATCTACCTGAGCTGAAACTCCCCTCTCGCCCTGCAGAAGGGAGTCCCGGGCTCGAGGATCTTATGAGCTCAGGGCTTTCTCCCAGGACAGCATGCCAAACAAGCTTTATAATCAATCATCAGCTAAGTGTGAACTCATGAAATAGGTTTTTAAGATGAAACATCATTTTTGGAAAGTTCACAGACTTTTTTCTGCATATTTTAAAATTGGAAATGTTAGTCCCAGGGGCCATTTTAAATTTATCAGTAATTTAACACTAATGCCTAATTAATGTGTAGCCCAGCTCTTCTTCCAAATGACATCTACCCAAATTACTGTTTTAAAAATATTAAAGTAATTAATAATTAAAATAAATCACACTTTTTAGGTTACCTGGATGTCTAACGCTGTACATTTTTTTTTCAATTGAGGCCTCAGAGTCTGTTTTTTTTAAGGGGTTGATACACAAAATTCAGAAATATTTTCGTAATTTACTAACCATCATGTCACTTTAAATTTGCATAACTATATTCTTTGAAAAATAAAGTATGATATTTTGGAAAATGTGGGTAATCAGTGTTTTAAAATTAAATTAAATTTAATTAAATAAAAAAAATGTAATTAAATTTTATATAAAATTAAATAAACTTTAGTTGTGTAACGGTGAGTTTGAGACAGGATTAGAATCCATATGCAGAAGTTTAATAACGGGATAAGACAGAGACATCAACAGGTAAACAAGCGAGGAGTGAGCAACATGTAATCAGTCCAAACCAAACAACAAACACGGGAAATTCCAGGAGACGTAGTAGTAATTCAGGCAGAGGATCAGTGCAACAATAATCAGTCCAAAACAGATCAGGATACACAGGAGCAAATACAGAAGACGTGGTGAGAAGGCAGGCAAAAGTTCAAGACAACAATAAGCAGTCCAAAACAGAGCAAGAGGGCAAAGACAGATACTTGATCAAGGCAGGCAAGGTCATACACAGGCAGGCAGTCATGAAAGTCTCTTGGAACAACGCTTGATAAGGCAGCTAGACTGGCAATACTTTGAAAGAAGCATGGCCTGAGCTCTTGCTGAAATACAGCACAAACAGGAAGTGACTGCAGAGGGAGCGGAGCTGAGTCAGTTGTCGGGCGAGGGCTCCCTCTGCTGGCGTGGCGTTACAAGTTGAAAATGGTATCATGCAAAAAACATAGGCTTATTCTGAAAACGTAACACTTAATACGTTTCTGAAGATCACAAATTTTGCAGCCAGAGTTGTATTTCGTCTTTAAAACAAAGGCTAAGGAGCAGTATGACATCATTCCTTTTTGCGCTTACCAGCTTACCTCCACATGGACAGCTTTCCCGCTGTTAACAGTTTGTCCAGTTAGCTTTCCATGAACGTCGGTAGACTTGAGATGTAGAGAGGAGTTGACCATGACGACAGGGTTTAAGTCCAGTGAAGAACGGTTCCAGAAAGTGGGTAAGACAAAAAAGAAGCAGAAGCCAAAAAAATTAAATAAAATAAACAAGTAAATAACAGGATGAGAATGTGGTAATCTCTGAAGACATGGTAAAAATCAGACGAGGGCTTTTCCTTTTCTGGATTGCTTTTTAAAACTGTCGTTTGGGTTTAGAGAAGTGGGTGGGCGGGTCAGTCAGTGCTTTTTAAAATACTATTGGTTGGGATTAGGAAAGGGTGGATTAGTCGATCTGTCAGCCAGTCAGTCAGTCAGTCAGTCGACAGCGACCTCTGGTGGTTTTACATGAGAAGAGAAGAAGCGAATGGCACTCGCGAAAGAAATCTGAGATCTCAAAAAGCATGCACAGCTGCCTTTGTTGGATTCGCGAAAACAAAAATTTCAAGGTACCTCCTGGGACATATTTCGTGATCTCCAGAAATGAATATAGCGGTACGTTTTCAGAATGAGCCTGGGTTGCATGTAAACGCCCCCTAAGTTTCTTTGCACCTTGATGGCCGCTGCCTCTCATCAATCCCCAACTCTCATTGAAAATGAATGACTTTTGTCCCTTTTTTCTCTGCAAGTCTCTATCAGTGTGAACTCCATTATACTTCCCATGATGAGAAAAGTGATGCAATTCTGACACTGCACATGCTGGTTTGGGAAACCAGCACAGCATTAAAGACAAATGCTGCAAGTGAATCACAAATCCATTTGACAAAGTTCCGATCATCTGAGCATTTTTAAACCTATAAAGAACTCTCTGTGGATTTTTTATTTTGGTGGTGGTGGGTATTGGTTTTCAAAGCCTGATATATCTTTTATGAACACATAAATTACAAGCTTTGTACAGTATCACCACAGTCGTAATGATTTGTGAAGAAAAGCGAAAGGCTCCGGACTGGGCACTTTCATCTATAGGGTGCTAATCTCTCTTTAATGCTTATGAGAGGAAGAGAGACGGAGAGAGAGTGATCGTCTGGGAGGCTGGAAAAGACGGTACTGCTAAATCAATAGCGAGCGCTGCCATTGTTGTTTGTGGCATTACTTTACGCTGCTGCTGTGAGGAGACTCGATAGATTCTCTCATTAGCCGCTGTTACTCACCCAGCACTCACTTCAGTGCCTGGAAACACGTCCTTCATTTCTCAGAGTGCATCACAGATGGGGATGCGCTTGAATAAGAGGTACAGTATGATAGATGTGCTTTGTTTGTGCCCATGTTTTTGCTGCATTAAAAAGTGTCACAAATATAAAAAAGGGTTATAGTTGCTTAAATAGGACTTGACCACCAGCCTGCTCTTAGTGCTCATACGTAGCTATTAGTATGAAGCATTTACAGGTACAAAATGTACAGTTTACAGATTGGAACAATACCATATATCAAAACAAACTATATATTCTGCTAAACCATAAAGCTTAGATGTGTTGAAACAATATTATGGATTTGTAGCTTTCAATAAAGTTTTTGTTTATGGTATAAATTTAGTTTGCTTAAAATATTTTTTTTTTCAGTAAATGATAAATAATAAATGTTTTACAGGTAAACATGTATTTTTTGTATCCATTACCCCAAAATTACCCCCTCCCCCACATTTTTTTGGTTTTGAATTTTGATGCCAAATAAAATTGGTCACTTTTGAGATTTAAAATTAGAATTTTGTCATAATTTGATCTATTTTGTGATCTATTTTGTGATTTGAAAAACTAGTTTTCTCAATTTTTAAAGCATAAAATACAATTCATTAGAATTGCATTTCGATACACTTGATTTGAAACAGCAACTCCTGTGGAAACCTTTAATAAAGAAAGCAATAAGTTAAAGAAAACTTATTGTGAGTGTGTGAGAGAGTGATTTAAAATTATGTCAAGGCTACTGAATACAAAATAATCAAAATGTTAATGTCACCATTTCGGTGTTTTTAAGGATACAGTTGTTCCATCGGAAAAAAATTTAATTTTAGAAGCTGTCGATATGGGCGCCACATGAAGTCAGAATTATAAGCCCCCCTTTGAATTAATTTTTCTTTTTTAAATATTTCTATAATGATGTTTAACAGAGCAAGGAAATTTTCACAGTATGTCTGATAATATTTTTTTCTTCTGAAAAGTCTTATTTGTTTTAATTCAGCTAGAATTAAAGTAGTTGTTAAATTTTTAAACGCCTTTTTAAGGTCAAAATTATTAGCCCCTTAAGCAAATTTTTTTTCGATAGTCTACAGAACAAACCATCGCTATACAATAACTTGCTTAATTACCCTAACCCCCCTAGTTAACCTAATTAACCTAGTTAAGCCTTTAAATGTCACTTTAAGCTGTATAGAAGTGTCAAGTCAAATATTATTTACTATCATCATGGCAAAGGTCAAATAAATCAGGTATTAGAAATGAGTTATTAAAGCTATGATGTTTAGAAATGTGTTAAAAAAAATCTTCTGTCCGTTAAACAGAAACTGGGAAAAAAAATAAACAAACAGGGGGGCTAATAATTCTGACTTCAACTGTATATTGATTTATACAACAGTTCTGTCTGGTTCTCGATTCTGATTGGCTGATAGACATTCTATATTCTGCAATATCAGAATTCATACAGCCTCCTCAGCCTTTTATATTACTCCGGTCACATAGAGTGACAGCAAATCAATAAACTCACTCCAGTTTGACAAATATTGCAGCTGTTGGACAACCTAATGTACTTTTGAGGCTTTTTAAGGCGAGAATATAGTTTAGATTAAAACTATGCAGTTTTATAGTAGATTTATAAGGATAGTGCCTTTTTGAAATATTTATAATTTCGGAGTTACAGCGCGTTGGCATCCATTAGTCTGTTGACGGTTGATGTTGTCCATCCACAAGATAGTATCAGAGAGCGCATAATAAGCCCTCAGAGGAGAAAAGATCAGCTTGTTTTCTAACTACAGCTAATCAAGACTTTATAAAATTGGTGTGTGACATTCTAAGTCGATCTCTCACTTTTATTTTGCAGTGCTGTATTTATACCATGTAATTGTAGTGTATTGAGTGTGAGATGGCACTCACATATCAGGAATGTATGCATTTTGTGTTGGCCACTCTTTGTATAACCATGAGTAACTTTTTGGTTGGAAAAACTGTTTGTTTCTATTGAGTTTCCTGTTTTCGTTATTGCAGACTAGTTCAGTAAAAAGAAAGAAAGAAGAAATGCCTTATTGCAAACACAACAGTGATGTGCTAGTGCTTGCGTTGATTTGGCTTTTTCTGAGTTAATTATTGTGATATCCTGATTGCAACAGAGAAATACTGGGAAATGTCTGTAGACTAATGGCATTTCATGATGTTCAGCCTTATAATCTTAAAATGTCAGCAAAATCACCTGTTTTGTCATCCCTTTAGATATTACGCTAGAAAATAATTCAAATACTAGCTCTAAAATGTCGTTGGTAAATTAGTAACGGTTTCTGCTGTTATGACATCAGCTGCAGATGTGAATGAACAGCGGAAGAAAGTAGTTCCTCTTACAAAAGGATTTTCAGATTGTCCGTGTTTGATTTTATACATACAGTTATGCCATCAACGTTGTATAAGCGCAATATCACACTCATAGCAGTGATATGGTTATAAATCGTCACTGGTGGGACACTAATGCATGCCTCCCGCCAGTGCTGATATACAGCCATGTCGCACTGCTACTCATGTGATATTGCTCATATATATTCTTTTTTTATATAATACAATTATTTGTTCCTTATAATTTTAGATCAAATAAATTACATAAATTATGTAAAGGGCTTAGTCCTTTTATTTATCAGGGGTTGCTACAGCGGAATGAACTGTCATTACACTTCTTTATTTTATATATATATATATATATATATATATATATATATATATATATATATATATATATATATATATATATATATATATATATATATATATATATATATATATCTTAAAAAAATTTATGATAAAGTACTTTTTTCTATATATATTTTATTGATATATTAAGTGACTTTAGTTTCTTTGTGTATTGTCTTTTTATCTTTTTGTTGTTTTGATTTAACTTGTAATGACTTTATTGTCACAATTTAATGCTTTATTGCACATCTATATAGTTTTTACATTTTATTTATTTACACATTTATTTATATTTTTGTCTGGTAGCTTTTGCAATTGTGACACGCCGACATTAAAATGCTGACGGGTAACAATACCCCAATAAATATTCTCATGTTATGTCTTTCATGTTTAATAATCTCATCTCAACAGGAAGAGCAAGGCCTTTCATAGGCACATTACATAAGCACAATTATACGCATGAATGGTTTTACACTATAGGAAACATCTCGTGTTTTTCTTACCTGATAGAATCTCGTTTCTGTGGTTGTGCAGACACAGTAAATGTACAATATAATTTGTATGAATCTCTCTGTGTGGCTTTTAGCTTTAGGATCTCCATAGGCCTGTTCACGACTCTGTTAAGTGTGTCATTTGCGTCTCAGGGGAGAATTGCTCTGTGGAGAATTAAACAATTAAACTAGCGAACTTACGGTAGCACACTAATGATTTCACCCACTGATTTAACAGCTAATAGATTTTTTGGAACAAGAAACGCTTTTTTTTTCAGGCCTGCAGTGCAATGTACCTAACATCTCCATTATAATAGAACAAAGTAAGTCGGGTTTGAAATGACTGAATGTTAGTAAAGTATGACTGAATTGTGATTTTTAAATAAACTATACCTTTTGACAATAAAACTGTAAGTATATGGAAGATAAAATAGATGTAAAATCCTAGTCTTTGCAATGTCCCCATCCATTCATTTTGCAAATACTTTTTAATTTAGCTTAAAAGTACAGTTGAAGGTTTGCAAATGGTCTTTTAGTGGATCTTACACAGCACTTCTTCACCGGAAGCTTCAAACAAATCCACAATCTATAAATCACATTCCCTTGGCTGACATTTTCCTGTCACTTTCAGCAGAGAAAAGCAGAGATCTGGCTTATCCCCGTGGTTACAATTAGCAAGTGTGTGATATATAGCTTGGCGCTCTGAGTAGTGAGCAATTAGCATGCTGGTTTATCCTCAGATTAAAAATCATTTCATTTCTATGACCGCGGTGACTTTGGCTGAACATCATAATGACCTTCATGTATTATCCATTGGCCAGAGTCTGTGGAGCTGCTTAAATCCCAATGTGGCTATTACGGTTTACGTTCTACCCTTGCGAGGTCAATTGAAATATCATTCAAATTCATATTCAAATAAAAAACAATAATAATGAAGTCACAGCTGCGATGCTGCTTTGAGCAATGGGGCTCGTATGGGAGAAATGCCTCCCAGGACCATTGTGAATATGTGGCTTTCTTTGCATTTCTTAATTTTATTACGTTTCACTACATTTTTCAGGTTAACAGACCACTAGATGCAGTAAAACACTGATAATGTTTGGTCCTTTTCAAATAAATTATAAATACAGAGGGAGATTATCAATAAACTAAGGTTCATTTTGTAATGCTAGTACTGCATGACTTGTAAATTGATACATTTTAATATTTGTGTCACACATTTATGGCTTTTCTGGCAGTAAACTTGCTCTCTAGTTCACCTGGCACACTGTAAAAAATGCTGAATTTTACACAATTCCTTCAAGGTTGTCCCAGCACAAATTGATTAAATTAACTTAATTGTTTTTACAAATTTAAGTGGATTGAACATAAAACAATTAAGCTGTTCCCCAAAAATTAGGAATTGTGTTGTTTCAACTCATTTTAAATTAGTAGTTTAAACAATCTGCAAAAGCCATTTTTGAGTGTACAAGTCATGTGAAAAAGAGTTCTAAAACATGTAGAATGAAGGTAAAATGGCATGATTGATTTAGCAGATGAGTTGTTTTTTATGTTGAAGATGTGGCTTTGCATTAAAATGATCACATTATATAAAACTATATTCATTCATTCATTCATTTTCTTTTCGGCTTAGTCCCTTTATTAAATTGTGGTCGCCACAGCGGAATGAACCACCAACTTATCCAGCACATGTTTTACACAGCGGATGCCCTTCCGGCTGCAACCCATCTCTGGGAAACATCCATACACACTCATTCACACACATACGGACAATTTTAGTCTACCCAATTCACCTTTACCGCACGTCTTTGGACTGTGGGGGAAACCGGAGCACCCGGAGGAAACCCACGTGAACGCAGGGAGAACATGCAAACTCCACACAGAAACGACAACTGACCCAGCCGAGGTTTGAACCAGCGACCTTCTTGCTGTGAGGCGACAGCACTACCTACTGTGCCACTGCGCCGCCCCATAAAACTATATAATAAAATAAAAAAGGATTGTTAAACATTTAAACATGATCACATACACAGTAATTATTTTTTAAGCAATTGTAATTGTGCAATGTAATTGCTCCATGTTGCAATACAAAACAATCACATAATGGCAACACTCCCCCAAATTTTTTAGCTATTATGCTGCCCTTATTTCAATTTTTGGTATAAGATTGCAGAAGCATGGTTCGACTAGAAATGTACAGTTTTTCACCATCATACTGATAACGTTTTAGTCATTCAGCAAAAATACTGTTCGAAAAAAGGTTTGAAAACCCATTCTTACATAATTTAATGAATAGGTCATATGGATGATGTCACATTGTTCGTTTTTTTCAACTGCATGTTATTATGGTTTTCATGCACCTAGAGCTCTGTTTCTATGTAAACAAAGTCATGAAAATGTCTCTGCAGAAACATTTGTAATTTGTAATTTTTACACCCAACTAATATGGGTAAAAGATTTATGCTTATAATAAATGTGCAATGTTGCGCTGCTTTGATTTATAATATAATATAATATAATATAATATAATATAATATAATATAATATAATATAATATAATATAATATAATATAATATAATATAATATAATATAATACATTCATTCATTCATTTTCTTTTCGGTTTAGTTCCTTTATTAATCTGGGGTCGCACAGCGGAATGAACCACCAACTTATCCAGCATATGTTTTACGCAGTGGAAGCCACACTCATACACTACAGACAATTTAGGTTTCCCCATTTACCTATCCCACGTCTTTGGACTTGTGGGGTAAACCGAAGCACCCGGAGGAAATCCACGCAAACACGGGGAGAACATGCAAACTCCACACAGAAATGCCAACTGATCCAGCTGATGCTCGAACCAGCGACCTTCATGCTGTAAAACGACAGCGCTACCCACTGCACCACTGCATCACCATAATATAATATAATATAATATAATATAATATAATATAATATAATATAATATAATATAATATAATATAATATAATATAATATAATATAATATAATATAATATAATAAAAGTTTGTCAGCCCACTATAGTTCTTCAGATATATTGTATTAAATATTCTGTGGATTGAAAAACATGTACTGACACTTCAGCTTTATTATTACACTTACTCAGGTCACCAAAGTTTATTAAAACGGTATGGTAATTAAATGAGGGCCATTGCCGTTTCAAAGAGATGGATGGTTGCTCTTCTTACCCGGAGATTTGCATATACATTATGAATGGAGAAAATTAAATTAATTTGTTTCGGGGAAGCATGTAATTGTAACAGCACCAATATTTAGTGTGACAGAGTATTTTTTTCTTCTGCTTAATCTTCGACTTTAACAAAATGAAACTCTTTTTTTTTTTTCATTGAAGGGTTTAGATGTCCACAGGGACAATGACTTTTCCAGTTTTATGCCACTGTTTGTGCTATACATTTTCATGGTTTTTGTACAGTTTCTAAACAATCCTAAGTCACTACAATGCAGGGGTGAAATATTAAGTTTTAATAAGTATTGGAATTGCATTTTGTATGTAGTCAGTTAAGCATAAACAACTTCATTTTGACTTTTATTTAGATGGATGAATGAATGGATAAAAAAAAAATAGGCCAATATGTTTGTTAAAATCGATTTCAGTAAAGATAAAGATGCTTTATTGGTTTAAACATTAGATTGTTTCCTCAGTTCATTAACTCTGAATGACCAGTTAAATTAATCACAATACTGCAAAACAGTACTGAGAACTATCTGTGCATTCCAGTTGCTACACTTTTTGGATTTTGTAAAGTGATGCTACACTTAAACCATGTACAATGTAGAATTGTACTTGAATAATCTAAACAAGTGGCAAGCAGATGATTATAGATCTCGTTATAGATTGTTCTGTATATTCAGCTAGTTTGTCTGATTAGATGTTCTGTATAATGCCAGCTCATATTATGCCTTTTTTGCTTGCAACTTCCTTCGCTGTTTATACATGTCCTTCCTCTTATCTTGTGCTTTGGGTTTAGAAAAAAAATTCTGCATTTCATATTAATTTGAAGATTCAGAGTCAAAATATGTGCAAAAATAATAATAAATAATACATACATTCTGATAGATGGGATTCATAACAATTACAACAAACGTTTTACATACCTTTTGAGGAAACAAGCACTTTTTAGCAAGCAGCAACTTCAATAGATGGACATGTAAGTAAAACAGTGCAGTTACACCACTTAGTACATGGCTTTTCACCTTAAATAATTACAGGCACAATTCATTCTGGTAACTGATGCAGAAATCATACCAAAATGTAACCAGTTTATAATCTTATAATCCATTACAGAGTACAACACTCGAACAATATTACAGTACTGTTAATACTGCAGTCCTCTTTTTTTCAACGTAGTCCACAGCTATAATAGAAATGCAAGAATGCAGCACCTGGATTTGTATAGAAAAATGGTTAACAAATTCATAAATTAATAATTGTACAAAAAAAAAAAAAAAAAAAAAAAAAATATATATATATATATATATATATATATATATATATATATATATATATATATATATATATATATATATATATATATGAGCTTTAACATTTTACTAACTACCAAACGTAAGCATATCAGTTACCCTGGATGACCTTGTATTATTGTTTTTTGGTGGTTGCTATTGGTGACCAATGAAATTTAAATGTTCTAGACATGTAATAAAAACACATCTTCAAGTCTTAATGTATGTAGATGTTCGAGAAGCCAATGTGTAAAAGTATTTAGCTAATCAGTACGCACAATATTGCAGAGAAATGTGAGTTTTATAATAGCTCTAGTGCTGATAAGTCACTTGAGAGATCACACACATACCCACACACACGCACACACACACACAAGAAATGCAGAAATCTTTGTCCTTGTCCTCAAAGACAGTCCAGAGCAGGTGTTAGTCACATCAGAGTGACTGTGACCTGTGTGACAGGGGTCACGTGTCACGCTGACATGAGGTCCAGCATGAGCATCTCTGCCTCTTTTACTAATTCTGCTTTCAGCTTTACAGTAAATGCTTCTTTCAAACTGATTTACATCACAGCTCATTCAGTGATTGTGACCTAACTTTGATTGTTCAGTATTATGGCGTGTTCAAAAAAGCGGTTGAATATAGCACAGTATAATACACATTTATTTTCTTTTCCACTGTCTATAGCACCAAAATATATAGCAGACCTTACCTTGACACCTTTTTGGGACTTTATGTACCTAACTTAACAAAATGGTACAAAATGGGTCAAGCTTGACTAACTGGAGAATTTTTTAATGTTTACCTAATACTTGACATCGTAATAACAATATGATGGCATGCAACACCGAGCTATGGTGACCATTACTGAATCATATTGTACTGTATTAAACTGTACCATAGTGCTCATTGGAAATTAGGTTTTACAGCCACTCTGAATATGTACACATCTGGTCAGAAGCTTATGATCAGTACAGTTTTTAAAAGCCTACTTAGCTCACCAAGGCTGCATTTATTTGATCATCTATACGGTAAATAACTAAATAATGAAATCTGGCTACAATTCTTCCTGAAAGTAGTTCAAAATGTTAGTTATTCCTATGATATAAGCAGAATTTGCTGCTTAATAATCTTGTATTCACATTTAGAGTGTTTATGGCATATTATAATTATGAAAATGGTTCTTTCTTTCTATATTATTATTATCAGCAATAATAAATGCTGGTATTTTGTACTTTCTTTACGTGAAATAATTAAAAAAGTAAACTGTTTCACATTTTCTACAATACTATGACACGAGGAATGATAATTGCCAATGACATGAATAATTATTATTAAATACTAAGTACCAATATAACAATTGACAATAACATAAAAGCAAATCAGCATTTTGTAAGGATTTCTTGAGTGTGACTAGAGCAGGGGTGACAAACTCAATTCCTGGAGGGTTCCAGCCCTGCTTCAACACAGCTACATGTACATATCAAACAAGCCTATAAGGCCTATAAGTTTACACTAATACATTTTAGTTTTAAAATAGCATTTTAGAATGAAAAGGATCCACATCCACACTGGGTTTCAGCTAAAATTTCTGAAAAGATCTCCATCCACACTACACCGCTGAAAACGCACATCACGTGACGCACACACGCTCTGGCATGTGTGCGGCTGAGCTCCAGTTCATCAAGGATGTTCTGCTGGATCTCACAACAGTTGTTAAACTGGATATTCCATTAATATTGTCTCTATCTAACAACTCTTATGTATTTTGAATATATTACTTGTTCTCAGGTAACGTGTTAATGATATTAACGATAAGTTAATATATTAATTTATGTAACCACATACACTGATTCTGCATTTCTTATATTATATAAACTTATTGTATTATTGATTGCTATTATTGATAATTAAAACTGATATTCAGCAAAGAAGTATGTTTCTATTTTTCAATAAAAATGAAAGGAGGCAGTTATGTTATAGGCTCGTTTTGTTATAAAAATGCATACAGTGACTATAACGGTCATATAAATATGTAGCTACATAATGCCTCAACATTTTTAGTGTCTGTTAAGTTGTTAATATCAAAATAAAAATAGGCAGTTCCTCATATCAAGTTTTAATCTTATTGCTAAGATAGTGAAACAGTGTGATGTGAATGATGTTATAAAGTACACTGTCGCCTTTGAAGATTTACCCGATGTGTCCTCGGGAGTTTGTTTTCCATTTCAAACTTGCGAAGTCTGAACTTACAAGGAATAGATGCAGGACTGAACTTTGTGCACTTAGTATTGATGAAAATGCCCCAGTCAAGAAGCGCAAATGTCTGCAGTCATGCCTCCATTTTCAGATGTCTCAGTTTTCCCTATCCACACTGACACGGAGCAGCAGCATTTTAAAACCAAAACAGCCTCTTCAGCATTTTCAAAATGCTATGCTTTTGGGGCTCGAAAACTCTGGGGTTGTATAGTTTAAACGGGGCCTAAAGCACTCAATTAGGTTGATCAGATTTGTTTACTAAGAGTGGGAACTAAACTGTGCAGAGATGCAGCCCTACAGGAATTGAGTTTGACACCCTGTGTACTAAAGTAACCATACTGAAAATACAGCTTGATGAAAAAGTAATAATAATAATATTTAAACTACTGTACATTCAATAAGAAAACACTAATTTCAAATTGTAACAACATATTACTATTTTACAGTTTTTTTACGGTACATTTGATCAAATAAATGCTGCTTTGCTGAGCAGAATAGGCTTCTTGTAAATACATAACAAAAATCTGTCTGATCCCAAACCTATGTTAGTGTATGTGCAGTTTGTTATTTATATATGCACATAACTTATAGATACAAGTCAGTTTGAATCTGGCTGAGCAAAGCTTTGGTGATATGTGTTGTCTGCTCCACATGCCCTCTAGCACATGCAGAGCTGTCTTGCTGATATTCAACATTTATGGGTATACAATATGTTTCATATGGTGAAAGCCTGACATTGTGTATTATAGTGACACAATAGGAAGTTTAATGTCATGTTCGGTTTCAGTCAAATGCAGTGGAAGCCTGTTAAGCCAGCCTGCTGTGAAGACATGGACATACTGTACAATGTCATATATGTACATAACAAAATGTTTTCTTGTAGAACCTCAATTTTATGGGTGTCGTTTTAAAAATGGAGTGTCGTTGTTGATGATTTTCCATCTAATGAATATTAATAAGATCATGCATATCAATATTGTGGGTGTCACTTTAAAAACAAAGGGTTGTTGTAGACGTTGTATTGGTTGAGATATCATAGCATGGTAAAGGATTTGCTTATGAATATTAATGAGATCATACATGTCAATTTTATGGGTGTCACTATAATAATGGTGCGTAGGTGTAGATGTTGTATTGGTTGAGATATCATGACATAGCAAAGACTTAGCTAATAATTATTTATGATGTTGTGCATGAATATTTAAGGATTTTGTGTTGTATTGATCAGGAGGTCTATGGTGTTACTCGTTTTACTGTAAGAGTCAATACTGCATTAGATGCAATAAAAAAGTATTTTATGGTGAATATTGAGCTAGATAATTAATTTTTAAATGTATAGTGTTGTTAAAGAGTTTGGTTTGGTAAGATTTATGTTACTACAAATCATACTTTTAGTTAACAAAGATGCTTACAAATGATCAGATGTATCATTTCTGATGTTACAATTTTTTATGATTATAAATGTTTACTGTCACCTCATGACAGTTTTTCACTTTGCCATATAAAATTGTTTTATAATTAATTAATTTATGAAAATATATTGTTAGTATTAATTTATAGATTAATTAATTATTTTTAATTTAAAAAAATAAGAAAATCAAATGAAAACTTAATCATGTTATTCATCATGTTAACACAATTATGTTATTTAGTTCAATAAAATAACATATAATTACCAATTAATTTAAGTTTTTTAGAAATTTAATTAAATTAAATTATACATTTTTCTACGGCTTAGTCCTTTTATTCATCATAGGTTGCCACAGTGCAAGGAACTGCCAACTTATCCAGCATATGTTTTACGCAGCGGATGCCTTGCCAGCTGCAACCCATCACTGGGAAACACTCATACACACTTATTCAAACACATACACTACAAACGATTTAGCTTACCCAATTCACCTATACCACATGTTTTTGGACTTGTGGGGGAAGACTTGTAGAAGAAGATGCAGCGCAGATGTAGAATCTCTTTTTTCATCATTAGAACACATACAGTAACATAAATAAGATTTTTAGCTGTAACCAATGGTCCTTGTTTAAAGTACAAGTTAACAGCTGGCACACTGAGGGTCAAAAGTAAAGTAAAGTAAAGTAAAGTAAAGTAAAGTAAAGTAAAGTAAAGTATCCAAATTGTTCCTCCTCTGTCTTTGTTTTCTTTGATAGCCTCAGTTGTTTCGCTTCACCTTTTTGTTTTTTTATTTTCTTAATATTCTCCCTTATGGCTGTCACAATGACAGATCGAGAGAGAGATGCTAGACTTCATCTTCTTGCTGCGGTGAGAAAACAATTGACACACTGTTGCCAGGCCCAGGGCACACTGGGTGATGAGAGCAATTTCCCCTAGAATTTTGGTGAAGAAAGGAAGATGGGAACAAATACAGGGTTCACACTACCATGCAGATAAACCTGTGTAATCATGAATTTTGTGAAACGGCATAAAAATTGCATAGATTAATAAAATCTTGGGTGGAGTATTTAGTAATTTCATAATTTAGTACAGATTATTATTATTATTATTAATTAAGTATTACTTTTATTTTGAAGGAATGATTACATGGGAAAATTGGAAGCATTATTAGTATTAGCAAATTAGTATTATATTGTGTTTGTTTTTAATCATCCTCATTAACAATGACTCATTGACATGTTTACTTTCATTTTAATATAAAACAAATCTTAAACATTAATTAATAAATATTTAGGTTGTATGAAAACTGTTTAGTTATGTTGTTTATTATTTAGAAATGATATATTATATTATATTATATTATATTATATTATATTATATTATATTATATTATATTATATTATATTATATTATATTATATTATATTATATTATTAATTCATTTTCTTTTCGGAAAAGTTCCTTTATTAATCCAGGGTCGCCACAGCGGAATGAACCGCCAACTTATCCAGCACATGTTTTACGCAGCGGATGCCCTTCCAGCCACAACCCATCTCTAGGAAACATCCATACACACTCACTCACACTCATACACGACGGACAATTTAGCCTTCCCAATTCACCTGTTCGCATGTATTTGGACTGTAGGGGAACTGTGGAGGCTCGAACCAGCGACCTTCTTGCTGTGAGGCGACAGCACTACCTACTGTGCCACTGCATCGCCTATATTTTATTTTATTTTATTTTATTTTATTTTATTTTATTATATTATATTATATTATATTATATTATATTATATTATATTATATTATATTATATTATATTATATTATATTATAAAACATAAGCGGACCATATAAGTCCATAGAAAACCATAGAAGTTGTTTTCTTGAATGTTTTGAGCTTAGAAAAACAATTGATGGTCTTTTCCCTTTGCAACAGTTTTGCTAACATTTGTATGCCTTCCTGCAAGTGTGCATATATAACATTCCTGGGGGGTATTTATTTATTTAAATATATTTTTTATTATATGAGATAATGCACTTACTTTCATGGCCCGTGACTTAATAGATAAATATACATCTGTGAAATTCCATAGCTATGGCTGACCTCTTCGGCAGATGAGAAAGTTTCAAGCACGGTAATTGCTTAAAATGATTTTCTTGGCCCACAATGGAAATATCAATATATTGAGTAAATTCTCATTTTCATGGTACACTTTCCCAATGGAACCCAACTCACATGTCTGAGGCTGCGCTTAACACAGTATAACAGTTTAAGCCAGAAACTCCATCACAATCACAGGAGTGGATTTAGTGGTTATTTGAACTGAAGCGTTAATCCCAATATCAACACTCACTGTGTTAGCAGGACTACAGGGTTACATCAAGAGAAAACATTTGTGGGTTTATAGAGTTCTCTTGTGTTATTGGCCTTGGAATGTTGAATTCAGCAGATGATTACATGCTAAATCTCCAACAAAAACACTTTTAAGCAGATCTCCAAATTTGGTTTTGTAGGTCTCCTACTGTAGACTTCCATCCATACAAGTTGAAACAAAAACCCTTTACTCATGCATATACATATATATGATGTCATTTATTTTACTTTTTATTTTATTTATTTATTTTGTACGGGTGACACAGTGGCTCAGTGGTTAGCACTGTCGCCTCACAGCAAGAAGGTTGCTGGTTTGAGTCTCGGCTGTGTCAGTTGGCATTTCAGTGGATGTTTCCCAGTACTGGATTACAGCACTACAGTTTACAGTATTGTAATTACAGTACTGGAAGGGCATCTACTATGTAAAACATTTGCTGGATAAGTTGGCGGTTCATTCTGCTGGTGACCCCTGATGAATAAAGGAACTAAGCCGAGGGAAAGTGAATGAATTTATTTTAAATTGTTCTGTTTTTTTATGTTAATGCTCTGTATTTGATTTTCATATGTGTTATTTGCAAATAAAAAATCAATAATAAGTTAAATTCTATCTATTACCAACATCTATATTTTATTATGTCATGATAGTCCCTCAATGACATCATTCAGGCAAGTGTTTCCATAAATCCACAAAGCTAGCATCACAGTTCTCTCTCTTTCTTTTTGCCATTTTAAAATCTGTGTACTGAACATATTCGGTTCTCCTGTTGGTCAGCGTAACCCATGTGATGGAAGCCATCGTAGACAATGGTGGACATGAAAATGTGGACTATTCATTTAATTATTTATTTGACATGGACATCACAATTATACTGGACAACCAAATGCATTTGTTTAAGTGTTTTAGTAGACTTGCTAATTCTCAACACCTGTCCACTGGAGGCTTGACAAAATGAAAATAAAATAGATAAAAAATACACAACATTATAATTCTTTACATAAAATTACTGCAAGGCAAAAGCAAAAGTGACATGATCAAACAATAGTACACTATTCGTGCAAACACTGCTGTTTTGTTTTTAACCACTTTTAAGAACACTGCTAAAATATTTATATTACTTTTTAACATCTAAATCAGGTAACAGGTAACAGCTAACAGGTAAATCATTCCAAACGTTGGTTCCCTTAACAGAAAAAAACTGATTTATCAAAAGAGGTCTTACACTTTGGCACTAAATAATCACTATAAGCAGTTGCTTGTGTAACTCCGTGAGAGGTTTGATGCTTATTGATTAGACCTGAAAACACCATTGGAACATGATTATTTAAATATTTAAAAAACAATTTAAGATAATTAAATTTAATCAAACTATCTAAACTAAAAAAGTTATGTTTACATAAAACATCAAAATTATGCCATCGCATAGGCTTTAAGTCCTGTCATTTTAAGTCATTTTAATTGTATTTATATATCAAGTCAGTAGGTTTAAAAGAGGCGTGTGACCATGATGTAATGCAATATGACGTGAGAGAATATCATTGTGTGCATCTATAATTTTACAGTTTGATATGTTAAAAATCTTCTAATATGACAAAAACAGTTTAGACATCGGCTTGACATTCTTACACATATTTTAACATGACTATCACATTTTAAATTAATGTCTAGAGTTATGCCAAGATACTTAAATTCATTCATTTCTTTAATAACTTTATTTTTAATCAGCACCTCAAATGTATCCCTTACAGGTCTATTTCTTATGGAAAAACACATAGAAATGGTTTTGTTGACAATTAATGTTAAATGAGACAGCTCAAGCCATCAAAAGTTGTAAAGCCTGAGTCAGTTGCTCACCCGCCCGGCAAGGTGTTTGAGCAGACACATAGATGACTTTGTCATCTGCATATAACGGTTAACCCCTAGGCAGCAATCTGGAAGATCAGTTATATACATTGTAAACAACAATTAACATGGTTTGAAAAAAAATCAAACATGCTAGACTTTTTATGTTGACATTATGAATAGTTGCAGATATGGCATCGGCTTTTGTCCACAATATGAATATAGTTTACTATATGTCATCGCTTTATGAATACCCATGACATCCTACATCAAGCAAATGATGCAGAAATGTAAAAAAAAAAATCACATTTTAGACTCTGCATTTGCCTGTGGTTTGCTTACTGTAGATGGGGACTGTTTTTTTACAGTCAATCACATGCTTCAACAATAACTTTGTTATTGAACTGAACTGAATCATCATTAAACTACATAGAACACAACCAGCACTGAATGTCGCTAATAAACTGAAATTGTTTCACAGTGATGAAATATACTTGCACTCCAAAAAATTGCTAAATGAATCCACATTCATTTAGCAAAACTAAAGTCAGAGGTGCCCAAAGTAGGTTCCCATGGGCCAAATTTGGCCCACCATTCCATCTGAAAAGAAATGGAGTATGATGGGTAGTTGGTTGGGGCAAATGCCTTTGAGAGAGATCACCATTTTGAATTTAACATAACCTTTTATTTCTTTGTTTAATTGAGGAGCTACAAAAGGCCAACAAAAGTGAAATGTTTCATTTAAATGTTGTAAATGAATCAGACTTTTAAAATGTAAATACTGTCCCTTGACAATGCACATGACATTCAGCATTGTATTCAGCATTGAACTCCATTGTGTTATAAACGGGATTGTTTATGTTTTTACTATAATACGTTCATTATAAAAAGTTAAAAACAATACTACATCATTAATTAATATGATTTAAAGCAACATTTTCTAGTTATTTTTAAATCTTAGCAACTAAATTAGTAAATTATCCATGGCAAGTTTAATGAAATACAATTTGGTATATTCAACTTTGGCCCACAGCCCTCAATCAAGTTTGGTTTTTGGCCATTTATAAGAAAAACTTTGGGCACCCCTGAACTGAGTTAACTTAATTTCTTCATGAAATTGATATACTATATTACACTGTAAAAATGCTTGTTCCACACAATCAATTTGTGTCTGGACAACATGAAGGAATAAAGTTAACTTAATATTTTTTTTTACAAATTTAAGTGGATTGAACATAAAACAGTTAAGTTGTCCCCCCCCCCCCCCCCCCCCCCCCCACAAAAAAAATGTTTCAGCTCATTTAAAATAAGTAGTTTGAACAAACAGCAAACATATTTTTGGAGTGTAAAAAAGTCTTTTTAAACTCAGAGACTACTACAAGAAACTACATGAAAAAGCTCAATGTGGGCATTTGTTTTATGCATAATACATGCAGAATAGGCAGTAAAACAGCTGCTTTAATGCATCTGAGATTTGGGCCATTCCTCTTGGCGTAGCTTTGAGACCAGTGTGCAACATCTGTTTTGTGGAGACTGTGAGAGCAGCAGAAACGCCGCCTGACTGCGATGGTGGCATCGGTACACATGCGAAGTGACAGCCTGAGCTCCTCGTGCTGGGTGATCTACACTATCCAGAGGCAAAGAAATGTGTCTTCTGGCACTGATATATCATCAGCACTGGCGGATGGTTGCACGACAGCCGGCTGATGCAGGCCTTGTGCTGGGAGTGATTTATTCAGGCAGAAATATCTCTTGATTGTGCTCAGATTGAAAAGCAAGGACATTCTTGTCTCTTGCTGTTTTTTTTTAAATCCAAAACACAGAAATCTGTACTCAGATGTTCTACTCTTTGAAATTTACTGTATATTCATTTCTGTAATTAAAGAGTTCAGATGCAAAAACCTCTTCTAAATGAACCTTTTTTTCAGACTTCTGTGTGTCTGTTCAGTAATTTCACGTTTATGGCAATGCATTGGTGCTTTTTATTGCCTTTAAAGTGAAATAAGAACATAAGCATAGGAGGCTAAGAAAAAAAATGCTCATATTTACTTACTGTTTTAGAAGAAAAAATCAGATCTCACTTAGAGGGTTTTGCATCTGAACTCTTCAATTGTAAAGTATGTTCCATAGAGCAGTGTTTCCCAACCCTGTTCCTGGAGGCACACCAACAGTACATATTTTGGATGTCTCCCTTTTCTGACCCATTAACCTCAGGTGTTGGAGTCTCTTCTGATGTTATAATAAGTTGATTCAGGTGTGTTTGATTAGGGAGAGGTTAAAAATGTGTACTGTTGGTGTGCCTTCAGGAACAGGGTTAGGAAACACTGCCATAGAGAATTTAGTTTTTTTAATTTGGATAATATTGATAATATGGCTAATGAGAACGTGCGTTTCTGCATGCGCAATACTGCAATTTGTCAACTGCAGTCACGTGCAATACTCCGGCTGTAAAGGCCGCCTTTTAATAAAAAAAAAACATTTCTGTGCTTTATGCAATAGCCACCAGGTGGCCCAAGCAACAACCGCTTTTCCATTGACCTACAGGTAGTTGTCATGCGTGTTTAGATGCCAGCATTTGTGTGATAGAGCGCTCGATTCAGCTGGGTTTCTTTATTTATTAATTTATTTCGGAGATGTATACATAATTGTATTCACATTTGAATACAACAGAAAGACATAAAACCAATATAAAACAAACAAAAGCTATAACAGTTTACAGGCCCGTAGCCAGCCTGGTGAAAGGGGTGGTTCTTTGTTTCTCAAAAAGTGGACCTTTTTGCAGTTATACGTGTAATATACAGATTTTTTTGTTGTAGTTAAATTTTATTGGTGTAAATTATTAGTGGAACATTCTTTGTGTTTTATTTTTATGTCTAAGTGTATGCCAGATAGCATACGAATGTGGTCCACTTTAGGCAGTTATGTTGCACTGGTCTTTGTTTGTTTACACTTTATTGTCCCCAATGGGGAAATTTGTCTTGGACTCTAGGTGCACATTTGCATACACTGAACAGAAACAGACATCAAAAAACATAAATCAACACAAACTTTCAATCATTAGCAAATATTACATATTTAAAAGTGTAATTGATGTAGGAAAACAATATAACTTAAAACGATTATATCTGCACACAGGCAGCCTGTATCGTCGGCCAGAAGGCAGTAGCTCATACTCACAAAACAAACTGTGTGAGGGGTCAGCTAATATTTTAATAGCTTTTTCCTGAACTGATTGCTCATAGAGAGATTGTAAGGATCTATTTTCCCTTTTCGCTATGATTCTCATGGCTGTCTTCACCAGCCCTCCAAGCTTAGCTTTAGATTGAACTGTAATGTTTCCATACCGCACAGTAAATCCATAGCGTTTTATGCTTTTAATCACAGCTTTATAAAATAAAAACATACTCTTTTGCTGTACCCCAAAAATCTCTGTAAAAAATGCAGTCACTGGTGCACACGAGAACAAATACTGTTTACATGCGGACCCCAGGTAAGCAAACTATCTATGTGAACACCCAGATATTTATAAGAGCACACTTGTTTAATGAGCGCTAATT
Organism: Danio aesculapii; assembly: GCF_903798145.1. NCBI lineage: Eukaryota > Metazoa > Chordata > Actinopteri > Cypriniformes > Danionidae > Danio > Danio aesculapii. The sequence continues at coordinate 23,830,689 of NC_079458.1, forward strand.
TGTGGTCCAGATCTGGCAAACAGGAGCAGACGACCCTAGAGCCATAATTCCATTCAGTATGTGGTCTGGATGTAAGGCCAGATCTGTAGGCCAGACGTGTAGGCCAGATCTGGGCGAGAATAAAGCAGACTGTAGCCCAGAATAGGGTCAGTTCTGGTTTATTTTGGTTGAATTGGCTTAATTGTGGCCCAGATCTTGCAAACAGGAGCAGACTGTTCAAGTGTCATCATTCCATGCTGTATGTGGGCCGCATGTAAGTGTCTGGTGTGGGCTGGATCTGGGCCAGAATAAACGCAAACTGTGGCCCAGAATCGGGTCGGTTCTGGTTCATTTGGTTGAATTCTGGCTGATATGTGGTATTGCTATGACATATTTGTGGCGCAGATCTGACAAACGGGAGCCTTACTGAACATTCCATTCAGTATGTGGTCTGGATGTAAGTGTCTAGTGTGGGCCGGATCTGGGCCAGAATAAATGAAAACCGTGGCCCATAATCGGGTCAGTTCTGGTTCATTTGGTTGAATTCTGGCTGATATGTGGTATTGCTTTGGCGTATTTGTGGCACAGATCTGACAAACGGGAGCCTTACTGAACATTCCATTCAGTATGTGGTCTGGATGTAAGTGTCTAGTGTGGGCCGGATCTGGGCCAGAATAAATGAAAACCGTGGCCCATAATCGGGTCAGTTCTGGTTCATTTGGTTGAATTCTGGCTGATATGTGGTATTGCTTTGGCGTATTTGTGGCACAGATCTGACAAACGGGAGCCTTACTGAACATTCCATTCAGTATGTGGTCTGGATGTAAGTGTCTAGTGTGGGCCGGATCTGGGCCAGAATAAATGCAAACTGTTGCCCAGAATCGGGTCAGTTCTGGTTAATTTGGTTGAATTCTGGCTGATTGGCGTATTTGTGGCCAGATCTGACAAACGGGAGCCTTACTGAACATTCCATTCAGTATGTTGTCCAGATGTAAGTGTCTGGTGTGGGCTGGATCTGGGCCAGAATAAAAGCAAACTGTGGCCCAGAATCTGGTCAGTTCTGGTTAATTTGGTTGAATTCTGGCTGATTGGCGTATTTGTGACTCAGATCTTCATTTGGTTGAATTCTGTCTGATATGTGGTATTGCTATGGCTTAATTGTGGCCCAGATCTGGCAAAAAGGAGCGGACTGCTCAAGTGCCATCATTCCATGCTGTATGTGGGCTGGATGTAAGTGTCTGGTGTGGGCCGGATTTGAGCCACATGAATTTTGCTTTCTTGGAATTTTCCAAAGTCATTCAATAAAACTAATAATTAGGTATTTAAGTTTCTTATAAATATGAAATAAATAAGATTTTTATTGTCAGAAATTGCATTGTTCTATTGTCAATATAAATTATTTTTGTATATTTTTCATTAGCATTATCAAATCAATTTCAAAATGAAACAATTAAAATCTTTTAGAATAAAGATAAACCACTTAATCTCTCACAATTACCCTCCAATTCTACCTCAAAACTTTTCCCTGAAGCATAGTATTTCTATTGTAACTATTCTATCTGATTTATGTTGTAAAGCATAAACGCCCATGGCAATATGAAGCATATTCCTTTGCTGTCAAGCCTCCGCAATGATGCGTATAGCATATATTTTTGTCCTCTACTTTAAATCAAATCCTTTTACCAACAGAGTAAGATGTATGTTTTCTTTCTTCCAGGAATAATTGTGTTGTTAAACACATGAGCAGTTTTAACGCTTTTGATGTATCTGGGACCTTTTGCTTATTTACCAATAATTAGCAGCGAATTGTCCGTTTTGTCATTTCGCCGTCAAACTTTAGTAGCAGAGAGATGGTGTTGAATATAATGACTTCCTGGTGCTCATTAAACTGCGCTTTTCAGATTCAATACTTAATTGCCAGCTGCATTGTGTAAAAGTGATGTAAATAAACAGTTTCATTAAAGTGTCAGCTGCCAGCTTTTCAAACATTCAGCACACTCAATTATCCGCTTACTTGGCTCGCAATAAACCACTGTTTCAATGTACCGTCAGATGATTTCTTTAAGGGGGAAAAAAAACAACAACATTAATGTGGCTTTCAGAGTGTGCAATATATCATGATCAATGTACACACAGGAGAGATTTACAGTAGGTGTGACCACTTCATTCAATTATAGAGTGAATATTGAATGTCATTTATGTACACATAGAACTGAATAAACAATAATATAAAGAATAATATATAATAAAAGGAATAATAAAGTCATTGAAAATTCATCTAATTATTATAAGACAGAATTGGCATTTAAGTTGACTGCAACCATTGAACAAATAACTCTCTTCTATACTTTATCAATGCAACTAGTGCTTCGAAGCATGTATGAAAAAAAAATGATACATCTCGCAGTGAAGCAGTGTACCGGAGCTTGATTCATTTAGCCATAATCACGTGATCAATGATGTCCAAACTTAATTTTCGCTTATACCCACGTGACTTCTTTTTTGATTCAAAGGTTTAAACACCCTCGTGCGTAAGTAAAGTGTAATAGCGAGAGATTAGGCATTGATTACAGTACATACATGTCTGCTGTTTCAAAGCACTGCACTGGTCCCACGCACCAGTAATTCAACTAAAATTCATTCATTTATTTTCTTTTCGGCTTAGTCCCTTTATTAATCTGGGGTCGCCACAGCGGAAAGAACTGCCAACTTATCCAGCACATGTTTTATGCAGCAGATGCCCTTCCAGGCGCAACCCATCTCTGGGAAACATCCATACACACTCACCCACACTTATACACTACGGACAATTTAGCCTACCCAATTCACCTGTACCACATGTCTTTACTGTCACACATGTCACACAGAAAACGCCAACCGATCCAGCCGAGGCTCAAACCAGCGACCTTCTTGCTGTGAGGCGACACCACTACCTACTGCGCCCCACCGGCATATGCAGTGTAAAAGACAATCCAGAAGTGTAATCTAAAAACTGGCAAATTGTCGGGACAGGCGGCAAGGAATCAAAAAACATAAAAAAAAAAACAGACCAGAGGTCAAACACAGAAAACAAGGATGAACACTTACGTAATGAACGCAACATGAAACAATACTCAGCAAAGTGTGTGTGAAACTGAGAGATTAAATAGTCCAGGTAATCAGTCTATGATGAACTATCAGCTGTGTGTGTGTGTGTTCAATCAGGGAAAGAACAGGAACTGTGTGTGTGAGGTGCGTGATGGGATCAGTAGTTCTTTTCAGTGGCAGAATTGTAGTTCTCCAGCGACTTGCAACTGCTTGATTACTGGTGATCAGTATACACCTTGTGTCTACATCATTTTATTTATTTATATTTGTTGTGGAAATGTATAGATAGATCCAAATAGATACAGTATCTCTAGATAGATGTCAGATAGATTTAACATGTAACTTATATACAAATTAAGTTTTTTTTTTACTGACAATCAACCAATGACAATCCAGTGTACATGTGTGAACACACCCTAGATATGCATTTATGATATTAAATATAAGCATATATGGTATATATATATATATATATAACTTGTTTAGCTTGGTCCACACAATACATTCAGTTAGGTCCATAAATATTTGGACATTGACACAAGTCTAACATTTTTGGCTCTATACACCAACATAATGGATTTGAAATAAAACCAAGATGTGCTTTAACTGCAGACTGTCAGCTTTAATTTGAGGGTATTTTCATCCAAATCAGGTGAACAGTGTAGGAATTACAACAGTTTACATATGTGCCTCCCACTTGTTAAGGGTCCAAAAGTAATTGGACAGAATAATAATGATAAATCAATCTTTAGCCTCTTAATACTTGGTTGCAAATCCTTTGCAGCCAATTACAGCCTGAAGTCTAGAATGCATAGACATTGCCAGACGCTAGGTTTCATTCCTGGTGATGCTCTGCCAGGCCTCTACTGCAACTGTCTTCAGTTCCTGCTTGTTATTGGGGCATTTTCCCATCAGTTTTGTCTTCAGCAAGTGAAATGCATGCTCAATCGGGTTCACATTAGGTAATTGACTTTACCAACATTCCACTTCTTTACCTTCAAAAACTCTTTGGTTGCTTTTGCAGTATGCTTTGTGTCATTCTCCATTTGCATCTGTAAATACATTTGTCACTACCCAAATGAACTAGGCTTCTGAATGAACTAAATGGCTTTACTTTGAGTGCATAGAACACACTTAACCACTTAAAAGTGAACTGACAACCAAATTGAGTGTGTATGCAGCCGTGGTGCAGAGAGACTAGTAAGACAATTAAAACACTCTGGACTGATGTATTACCCCTGTCCATTAATCCAGTTCACGCCTGCTGTCTGGAGATCCCTGGAAATACACTCAGGTGTGCGACTGTAATGGCACTTTTCCATCAGACAGAGGGATTGTGTCACTCCAGCAGAGATTCCGCATATCATTGTTGAAAATCTAGACAGCCTGTATTGAAACATTTTAGAAAAAAACAGCTGTGCTTGCTTTTGTAAATGCAGAAAATGGGATGTAAAATCTCAAGGTAACAGCTTTTCCAAGCATTCAATTCCACAATGTTACGTTGATAACAGCCAAAATGAACACACCTTCAGAGAATATTACAGATCAAATATTAACATTTCACCCCTGTGGTTTGCACCTTATTGTGCATTTATGAGGTCGTTCTAGAAATAAAAGCATATGTAATTATGCCATTCACCAAAATGCTTATGCAAGAAGATAGAGTTTCCGCTTCTCGGTCGTTTTAAATCTAAATGGAGAAACCACCAAGGAAGAGAATGTGTTTTGTGGTATAGATGATCAGATCTGGGGATTGAGTTTCTATCACCATCTGTGCAAAGTGGCGTGATTATTCTGTTATGTTAAATAACTTGCGGCGCGCTGCGTAAACCATGGGGAAAACAAATACCTACTTTTCTGATTTTTATTTTTTTAGAGGAGGAACAATGCAGAACTGGGAGAAATAATTATCTCTCAGATGAGTGTTTGTTTGAGAAAATAGCCTAAAGCTTGAAAAGGCAAGACACTCTATCAATCTAGACTTGGCAAAGGAAACCATTTAAGGCGTTTTAAATGGTACAGCCTGTAGGCAAACGAAACACTGCACTGCTATCCTGCAGCTTATGTGGCATAGATAATAATGAGGAGACATTTATAAACAACTACAAATAAATATTGCACACTCAGTTGTTTTTTTTTTTTTCTGGAGACATAACAATTCTTCAGTTTATGATTTAGTCTATGTCTATGTCTAGTGCTAGTGCTGTCTTTTCTAAATTCTGTGCTTGTGCATTAGTAAAAATAGCAACCGCAGATCAATATCCTCATGCAGAAATCATAAATATGCCATTTTTAACAATTAGAATAAATATTTTTATATCGTTTTATTTAGGTTGGAATTTTTGTAATATTTAATCAATTCCACGTGTGTTTAATAAAAAAGATCAGGATAGGTTATTTTTCAATGTCAAAAATATTAGTAATTTATTGGATACAAATGAATAATGCGATTTACAGATTTCTGGTATAATCAATGCAATGCAAGAGTTACATTTAGGAGGTGTACAGCAAATTTTATTTCCTGATTCACACTTTTATATGTAGCTGATATTAACACGTAGAGTTTAGTGTAATTCGTCACTTGTAAATCATTCTCCAGTCCTCCATTAGCCGCACCCATACATACGTCCTCTTTTTCTACTAAATCTCTCCACAATGTCAAAAGCACAAGACTTCTCAACTGCAAATTCTGTGCTCACAGGAAGTTTCGCTGCAGAGTTCAAGATAATTTTAGACAATCAGGCCTTTGTGTATTAGTATGCAAAACATATCACACTTGAGAAAGTTTAGTAAATACATATCACTTTAGGCAATACAAATACAATTGTTTATTGAAAAGAAAAAAAGACAAAAATTTATAAAAAATATATTCCTTTTTCCACAATAGATTATTATTATTATTATTATTATTATTATTATTATTATTATTATTATTATTATTATTATTATTATTACATTTCTTCACTTCTTGTGAAGAAATTAATAGTTTAGAAGTTTTAGTAAACTTAATAATCTGGTAGCAAGCTGGTAGCTTCTGCGATGATTTGGGGGTGTAACAGGTATTTAAAAGGTATTTGTCAGGTCACTCCCAGTCTCTCCTGACTGACCAATGGCGTGAGAGGAAAAGTCGTGCTGAAAACTGTCTTTGTTCCTCCTCGCGGGTCTGTACGATCACAAGACAGACAGACAAAACTTTAACTCATGGTTTGAAATTACTCCAAGCATACAAGTTATCATCCTGTGTCCTACATTGTGAGTTGTAGAATTATGTATGTAGAAGAATGACTCCAAACATGGCCATTTTAGAACTACATAAAATCATAATTCATGGATTCTTAGTTTGTCTAATGTCTTGAAAAGGACATATACTGGTGTAAGAAGTACGAGAGAATTAAGGAAGAAAACACATTACATGTACTTTGGGCTGAACTTTGAGATTTCTATGAGTCCATTTCAATAGTGTGTGTCTTTAGGTGTGTGTGTGGGGGGGTCCCAGGATGGAGTTTTTTTTTTTTCTTTGGAATGTGTTTGAAGATGAGAGACTGGTCCTGGCCAGCATCTTGGTAGATAAGATGTCACCGAGTGCCACTCAATGGTCACATTACAACCATCAAATATCTATTCTAATAGGGTTTTCTGATTTGATGTGGCCCTGGGCTTCTAATGTAAATTTAGGCTTAAACAAAAACCACTGCCAGTGTCAACAATAATATTTGAGTAAGCAGTTTCTTGACTCTGAAACTAAAATATTTAACATTTTATTTAGCTAAAAACAAGTATGTGCTATGCGTTATTATAAATATAAATATCTATCATTAATACATGTTTTTTTTTAAGTACTATTCTGTGTAATTATTATGCATGAGCGTGTACAAGAGTCCTGAGTATCTGCTCTCAGGCAGGAAAAACATCATCTTAGTTGCACTTAGAACTACTTGTTCAATGAGCTCTTGAATGCATATATTGATTGATACAGAAAGATTCATTTTGATATTCTGATGAGGATTCTGAAGGACTCTACAATTTATACAGTTCTCCAACACTTTTCACCTTCCCTTCACTGCTTAAGTATCTCCCGATAGGCTTTATGCTCCATGGATTTCTTAGTTTTCTTTTTTTTTTTCCTGAAAGATGCACAAACGATGTTCGCCCTCACTTCAGCCCACATATAAAAATCTCATCCACTTTCCCTCATTGAGTCATTTTTAGACTTTAGGACTGGGCAAAACTGTTATTTTAATTGACACATACTGTAGGCGTTACTTTTTTTCTCTTTTTCATGTTTCCATCAAACCATCAATCTACCATCTTAGCTTAAATGTTAAACAAATGACTGCTTCGTTCTTTCTTAACTGATCTCTGACGTAAATCATGTGCTGTGTGTCCTTATACATCATAAAAGTATATTATATTTTTTGTAAATATACCAGGGGGCATACTACTTCCTGATTACTGGACTATTCTGTTGCTTACATGCCCTTTCAATTATTTCCACACGTCTTAACATTTCTTATATCTTTAATTTCTTCCCATTTTGGAGAATCCAGATTTGTTAGTCTATTAATTGTGATTCTTTCAAGGCCAAAAATCTTAAGGATGGCTGATGTGAAACTGACGTTTCGACACAGTGTCGAGATCCCAAAGCGCAAGTGTTTCAAAACACTGCACCGAATCAAAACCTGGAACACCCAGGACATGTGACTAAGGTAATTGGAAACACCCAGGTCACGTGAACAAAGTGTTTCGAAACACCAGGTCACATGACTACATCGATTCAAAGCATCGGTCATTTCAGAAGTGTTTTAAGACCTGGCGAATCTACATTTGACTGACTAGTGGACCGTCTGTTGCCTAGTGGACCGTTTGTGTGCTCAGAGTATCTGTGCTGCAAAAGGCCGAGTTCGAATCCTGACTTGTACAAATATTCTGAAATTATGACTTGACGTATTTTAATAATGTTACTTTTTTATGACCAAAACAACACATATATTTATTCACAACGTGTTTGTTTGGATGTCAGTCCAATGTTGAAACAAACATGTTACAAGAGACAGAGCATTTAAAAACAAACATCTATAGCTGCATCACCCTGGATTCAAACCCATTATCTCGACATTCTAGTCTGGAACTCTCACCTCTTCACTAAATCACTTAAAACCTCAACTCTACAACGTGGGTTTAATACATCAATTTTCTTAAATGTTTTTTTGCTGAAGCTATTCCAGAGCATTACATAAAAAAATAACCACTAGGTGTCACTGTAGAGACAGGTTTCGAAACGTTTCAAGGCTTCGACACATTTGTTTCGACTGTTTCAGTATTTCATGAAGACTCGCGTTGCTAACAACAAATAAATCTCCTCATTTGTTTTTTTATAATTGGCCTATTGTTAAGCCACTCCCCTTTGAAACCAGATGAACCAATGACAGTCGAGGATCAGTTGTACAAGATGGACATGAACTCAGACATCTTGTTTTAGCAAGATGTTTCATCATATGTTTTAGCATTAAATTTGTAAAACTGTGTGCCTGGGCTACAGTACCTCTACTTGTGACTCTTGAGAGGAGGGGATATTTATTTTATTTCCTAAACCCAAATAACACAACGACATCCAAATGTTCAACAAGGATATGTTCTAGGTAAGTCAAATAAACATCTAACATCACCTAAACTGCAATTGTTTGCAACTGCAAATGTAGTAAATTTGGCACATCTAGGTTAAATAGATAGCACTAGCACGTTAGCTAGCTCATGCCAACAATATCCAAAGTTTTTTGCAACTAGAAGAGTGATTAAAGTAATACATTTAATACTACCCTGTTGTACATTAACAGTGTTGATCCTGGCTAATTGACATGTTTGATTGGCATGATTGTGCAATATGAGACTATTTATTTGTCTGAGATAGCAACAGTAGTTAAGGGGGTCGGGCACACAGGTAAGTCAATTATGCATTCAAAACACATTTTTTTATGTTACAGCCTTATTCTAAAATGGATTAAATTCTTTCCTTCAGATCCTTCAAATTTCAGGCGGACTGCTATATGCCTTTTACTAAGGAGTGGCTTCCGTCTGGCCACTCTACCATACAGGCCTGATTGGAGGATTGCTGCACAAATGGTTGTCCTTCTGTAAGGTTCTCCTCTCTCCACAGAACAATGCTCGAGCTCAGATAGAATGACCATCGGTTATTGATCACCCCCTGACTAAAGCCCTTATCCTCCCATTCACTCAGCTTAGATGGTGGGCCAGATCTAGGAAGAGTCCTGGTGGTTGCAAACATCTTCCACTTACGGATGATGGAAGCCACCATGCTCATTGGAAATTTCAGAGCAGCCGAAATTTTTCTATAACCTTCTTTAGCCTTGTGCCTCGATGCAATCCTGTCTCGGAGGTCTACAGACAATTCCTTTGTCTTCATGCTTGGTTTGTGCTTTGACATGCACTGTCAACCCTGGGACCTTATATAGACAGGATTATGCCTTTTCAAATCATGTCCAATTAACTGAATTTACCAAAGGTGGGCTCCAATGAAGCTGCTGAAACATCTCAAGAATGATCAGAGGAAACAGAATGTACCTGAGCTCAATTTAGAGCTTTACAACAAAGGCTATTAAAACTTATGTACATGTGATTTTTCAGGTTTTATATTTGTAATAAATTTGCAACAATTTCAAAAAATCTTTTTTCACATTGTCATTATGGGGTATTGTGTGTAGAATGTTGGGGAAATAAATTAATTTAATCCATTTTGGAATAATGCTGTAACATAAAAAACGTGTAAAAAATGAAGTGCTATGAATTCTTTCTGGATGTACTGTATATTTAAAAAAGTTCACAATGTTTTTGCAAATAAAAAAATTACATAGAACACATGACATACATACTTTAACTGAGTTATAAATTGATTATCAATCTTTCAACCCCCTTTTTCTCACCCTCTCACATTCAGCGTGTTTGCAGTCTTTTAACACTTTTTACCAGTACTTGTAGTTGTAATCAAATCCAAGTCACACACATGCTGTGGTCAACAAAAGCTGAATGAATCTGCACTTTGACTAGAAATAGCTTACCATCTGAAACTAGAATTTTCATTTTAACATATTGTGATTTGGGATACACAATTTTTTTCTTTTAAATGCTATTTAGAGTGGCTAGCAAGCAAAATTGAGACACAGCAGTAGAAATGAACCTATGAATTGTGTGCCTGTGGCTGAACTGACCTCTCTGTTTTTAATGAATGCGCCACATCTGTTCAAGCAGAAGCTGGACTTTCATGAGCTTAAAACAGCATGATGCCATGCTCCAGAAGTCATTGATAGTCAAGATGGTGATCATGTAATTAGGAATGTCTTAGGACTGATAGTCTTATGATTTCTGAGTGCCACCAGACATGTGACATGAGTGGACTGTACATTGAAATATGTGTATATGTCAAATTGTATAGAGGTCAGAAGTAGAATCTCCTCTGTCTTGCACAAAAGCATGGCTATGCTCACGAAAGCATGCAAATGTATTATATAAACAGTTGCTGCAGTACTGTAGAATGCATAGCATGTAATAACATGCATTATGCATCATTGAGTCACACTGAAGTCACATTTTATAGATTTATACAGAAATCATGTAAAATAGGCTACTTAGGAAAAGATAAACATTGATTTTAGTTCCCCTCTCTTTTTAAAAAAAGAAAAAGCACATTTGCAGTTAGAGTAGTTAGAGCAGAACAATAGAAAAATGAATAAAATCATTCATGTAAAACATCAAGTATTGTCAATTTCACTATAAACATAATGCCTTAATTCAGCCGCTTCAGATGTTATCACTTGATTGGATGGGCGTTATCAGTGGTTATCAGCTGATAGATATAGGCCAGTAGGGGTCTTCTGCACCTATTGGTAGGCTCAAAAGGCTGTTATCATCCCTCCATTAATTAATCAGCTATAGATCATATATGAGTTAATGAGAATTATTTTTATAATTTATTAAATTTCTTATTAATTGTATTTTATTAAAGAAAAAAATGAAACACTCAGTAAAGTTTACATTATTTTGAACATTGGATTCCACTTTAATGAAAATATATTAAACAAACTCGATTTCTTTTTTTCTATTTTAATTACTGATCATTTGATGTGCTTTGGTCCACTGTCTGTATTATGCTCCCTGACTGCCTGTCTAGGTTTTTAACCATGGTAGTAACGGACTGAACACAGAGACTGGACAGCCTAATTTAACCCAAACCTAATTTTGCTGGTGCAAATACAACAAATATAAGCAGTTGTGCAGTATTCTTTTGTTAATACCTTTCGTTTGATGCGCTTTGGTCACTCTCTCACGCTGCTCCAGTACTTCAGTGCCTGATTAGGGGATTTACATTCACACTAATGCAACGATTAAAATGATACATGACTTCACGCTTTACTAAATCACATCTTTGTGGATTATGTCAAGGCATATTCCCTTTTCAAGTCGATCAATTCGATCTCTCAACATGTATTAAGGATGTAAAAACCTGCCGTGTGAAAAACCGCACTGATCTTAGTTTGGTTTGAACATGAAAAGAGGTGAGCAGCTGTAGTAGTGAATAGTGAAAGTACCCTCTCCCATTATGTCAGTACTGGACCTTGTTGAAACCCATACGGGCAGTCAGGCAGCATAATACAGAGAGTGGACTAAAATGCATCAAATGATTGATAATGAAAAGGGAAAAAAGAAAAATAGAATAAATATACAGTTGAAGTCAGAATTATTAGCCCCCTTTTGATTTTTTTTCCTTTTTTAAATATTTCCCAAATGATGTTTAACAGAGCAAGGAAATTTTCACAGTATGTCTGATAATATTTTTTCTTCTGGAGAAAGTCTTATTTGTTTTATTTCGGCTAGAATAAAAGCAGTTTTATTTTTTTTAAAAGCTATTTTAAGATCAAAATTATTAGCCCTTTTAAGCTATATTTTATTTTTACTGTCTACAGAACAAACCATCATTATACAATGACTTGCCTAATTACCCTTACCTGCCTAGTTAACCTAATTAACCTAGTTAAGCCTTTAAATGTCACTTTAAGCTGTATAGGAGTGTCTTGAAAAATATCTAGTCAAATATTATTCACTGTCATCAGGGCAAAGATAAAATAAATCAGTTATTAGAAATGAGTTATTAAAACTAATATGTTTAGAAATCTGTTGAAAAAATATTCTTGCCATTAAAGAAAAATTCGGGGGAAAAAATAACCAGGGGGGCTAATAATTCAGGGGGGCTAATATTTCTGACTTCAACTGTATATTATTATATTAGACCCACATCTGATGGTTGTATTTGCACCAGCTCCATGCCCAAAACTTCACACATTGTTAAATTAGGCTTTGCAGTGTCCATGTTCAGTCCTTTACTTCCACTGTATCTGTTCAGCTGAGGGAACGGAACCAACCCCATGACCCCAATTTCCCCTTTAATATTTACCCCTACCCCAATTCTAAACCCAATCATCACAGTAATGTAAAAACAGATCTGGATCTGGAGTCTTGTCTGTTATTATAGCTGATTAACCATGTGGATGGATGATAACAGCCTTCTGCGCCTGCCAGAAGGCGCAGAAGCCCCCTATTTGCCCATATCTATCAGCTGATAACCACTGATAATGTCCAATCAATCGAGTGATAGCATTCAAAGTGGGTGCTTAATTAATGTATCATTTAAACTAGCAGAAAGTATGACATGTGCTCGATAATGTGTTGTGCTTTATGTAAATGTTGTGTTCTTAAAATTAATTGCTTTTTAAAATATAATATATATTTTTTTTTTAATTAACAGTACATTTTTCCATGTCTTAGAAGTAAAAACCCTCTTCTTTGGATTGGCTTCAAAATAGTTTGAGTTCATCATCATAATCATAATTTGTATTGAATAGTTAATCGTGACATAAGTGTATTATTGTTATTCAGAGCACGGCTCATATTTATAATTTCAGATATAATGGTTTTCTTTATTTACACACTTGTTATTGCTTTATATCTAATTGTATGAATAATAGACTACCGCTTACTGCTCTCTTGTCACTAAAATGCAATTTCATACATTTTTAATCAAGTGCATTTAATCTCAATCACAGACAGCTTACATTGAGCCACTGGCGGCAGATGGATATTTTTAGATCTGGGCTTTATTTATTCGATCGGTTGAGTCAAGAGAAGTGACATTTAATTTTTGACCTACAAGACCACTATAATGTTTAACATTTATTACAGGCTTCACAACTTCAGAGTAGCTTTTCACCAAATCATTATCATGTCAATCTCCTTTCTCATTCTCTCTCCTGCATTCGACCAAGCCATTTGGAAATGTGATTTGCAAAGGAAAAAAGGGAACTCTGTTGAACTCTATTGTTCATTTTGGTGAATTGTGAGAATTAAGTCGTTTGAATAGTTCTAAGTGCCTTTGGGTCTGAAATAGCTTTTCACAATGAAAAATATCTTTCTTTTTCTTCATTACATTTTACAGCACAAAGGCTCAAAATGCATTTGGATTCTAAAAACACGGTTTTAAATAATAATATTTAAAGAAATAATTCACCCAAAAATGTTAAGTCACCCTCAAGCCATCCTCTTGTATGACCTATTTTCTGTCAGACGAACACAGTTGGAATATTTTATCCATGCTGTATAATGGTGTTGGGTAGTGGCCTTTTATTGAAGCTTCCAAAATTGAATAAATCTTCATAATTCAAATCCGTATATCACCCCCGGGCGTTATCACATGTCTTATTAAGCAGATCAATGTCCTTTTGTAAGAAAAATATTTATACTTTTTAAGTAATAAACTCAAATCACTGACTTCTGGCAGCTGACGAATGCATATTCCTAACAAATTATTGACTGTCACATGTAATTTTACCACTTAGGTAGACACAAGTTTATGGCATTGTGATATATAGTAATGTATACTGCTCAAAAAAAAAAGGGAATGATTGGAGTTACATTGTGCTGTTTAATTGTTTGCTTTATTTTTTGGAGCAGTATAAAACACATTTAAATGCTTTTAAATGTTATTATGGGATGTTGGTCTTTCATCCAACAACTTTATCCTTGAAAAGTTTGAAAATTGACTTTAATTAACATTTTAAATAGTTTGAGGTGATATATTGTCTGGGTTAGTGTTGTATATTATGCTAAAAAAAACTGGTAATAAGCTGCAACATTTTCTGGTATTTTACAAACTTAGTTCTCTATACATTATTTCGTAAACAATATCTTGTCTCAAACTACCAAAATGTCAATAAAAGTCACTTTGTTGAACTGTTGAGTAGAATTTTCAGCATCAAAAGTTGACAGAGCAGAGATCAACACCCCATAATGCAATTCACAATCGTAAATAAATGGAAAACACAAATTACTGTTAAGACAGATATTTTTTACAGTGTATATAACATTATACAGTAACACCAAGCCAACTAGTTTACTTGTTTTCATCATTTTCTGAAGTAAACAAACTGTTGTAAGATGCTTCTGCAAGAACACTTGTCTATTCCTGGAGCTTCTGCTATGAATGCATCTTACATCATGCCTCATACGTTGAGTCAGTGGTCAGCCGCAGAAGTTGTCGAGAATGCGCATTCAGTAGCTGATGGAAGTCAGTTATTTGAGTTTGTGACTTTTTTGCTACAAAAACACATCGATCCAGTTTGAAATATATGTGCTAACCCCTGGTGGCATATGGGTTGCACTGTATATTAAAAAATAAAACAAACAGTCAGCAAAAAAAAAAAAAAAAAAAAATGCTGTTACCAATTTCCTTTTTGAGTTAAGTTTGCTCTACTTTCAAGAGTTCACACTTAGCTGATGATTGATAATAAAGCTTGTTTGGCATGCTGTCCTGGGAGAGAGCCCTGCGCTTATAAATTCCTTGAGCCCTGGGCTCTCTCCTATTAGCAAGGCGAGAGGGGAGTTTGAGCTCAGGTAATTCTCGATGATCTCCCCCAACCTGTAAATGGATAATGACAGATTATAGGGATAGCTATACTGCTTACTAAGAGCTTGTTTATAGTGCCAATTTAGTATGGTCAAATTACTTATATTGCGTGTTTTCAGACTGTGGAAGGAAACCAGGGTGTCCAGTTGATACTCACGTGAGCACAGGAAGAACATGCAAACTCCGCACAGAAATGTTGACTGGTCCAGTAAGGACATTCTTGCTGTGAGGCAACAGTGCTAATCACTGGGCCGACGTATCGCCCAATCTAGAAAAAGAAGTGAGGAATAGGAGTGGGAGGGGGGATTCTACAAGATGAAGATACTGAGGTACACTCAAAAAAAATGTTTTGGCTCGTTCAAACTACTTATTTAAAATGTGCTGAAACAACACAATTCTTGAGATTTTAGTGGGACAACTTAATTTTTTATGTTCAATAGACATACATTTTTTTAAAATTTGCTAAGTTAACTTAATCAATTAGTGTTAGGACAACATGAATAAATTGTGTGGAACCCTGCATTTTTTACAGTGTAAGAAACTCTGCTTATTTACAGTGAGTTAGGAATGGTCTGATTGGTAAATCATGTGGTAGCTAATGCAGGACCAGCCGTGGACAATCATAAGCATGTAATCCTCTCGAAATTAGATTATAAATAAATTTCACTTTGTGGAAAAATAATTGGAAAAGTTTTGTTTAAAGTTGGAATTTTCCTTTTTGAAAAAATCCTTTAAAGAAAATGTGTAATTTGCAAACAAAAAAATGTAGGTTTTACTTAAAAATTATGTATAACTAAGTGGTCTCAGGGATAATCAGCGGATTGCCTTTTGTTAAAGGAATTTACATGACACCTCTGCAAAGAACCGCCCAGGTGGCCTCTGCAAAGTGCTTTTGAAATCTTTTAGTGCACAGCATGCCATTGATTATCCCACTTATTCCATGCTCATTTGCTAAGTTATACACAAGTTGAAACCAGTTTTGTTCTTTGAAGCGCAATATTTGGCAAAATATTCACCAGTTATGGCATGTTAGGTATCCTAGTCACCGTACTGAATCAGCAGCCACAGCAGACAAAGATGAAGAGCACATGTGCAAGAGAGATGTGCGATATCATGTGTGTGAGTATAAATGACACGGGAATATCTAATAGCTCATATTGACCTTATTATGCAACATGTAAATAGGCTAAGGTATTTTCTGCAATTGTTTTAGAACTTTTGATTCATCTGCCTATGGAGAAATTACTAAAAAAATAATCTACGGGAGTAAACAGTCAAAACTACTTTCTCTACAATGTGCTTGCGGTGTGCAATACAATGAAAAAATAAAAGTTTGCAACATAAAGCAGAATAATGAGCTGTGTTTTATGGAAATGAATGAGGCTGAAAGATTTGAGCCAATAAGGTTCCAATGGCTATCTCCTACTGCAAAAGAAAAGATAACCAATAGTGTCAATAATGTGTTAGCTACCTGTTTTACAGTTTTTTACAATCGCTATGACGGTTTTTTCAATACATTTAACAAGTTTCCTAAACTCTTAACACGGTTAGCACAACATTCATCTTTGTAGGCTATACAATTAACACATTTCTTGTTGCTTTGACACAAAATGCATCCAGTTAACACTAATTTAAAATGCTTGAACTTCTTTCACACACAAGCTCAACCAAGAACAAAATAATGTAATTTTACAGTCAAATATACAAATGCTTTAGCACGGTAAGTCAGAACAGATAACATCATGTTCTAAACAGAACTTACATGGGCTAAAGTCAAAGTGAGCAGCTGTTCATATTGTGAATTGAAACACAAATATGCTCCCTGTATTTTATTCCATTGTCAATAAGAAACAGTTTATTGCAATTATGTATGTATGTATGTATGTATGTATGTATGTATGTATGTATGTATGTGTGTGTATATATATATATATATATATATATGTATATATATATATATATATCACAGCTAATACCCATCTAGAAAACACACTCATGTGTTGAGGTTTTTCCAATCACATGATCATATCTTCTAAAAGAGGACTCTTGAGGTTTTTGAAAGGAACAGTGAGTGCATCAAAGAACTCCATCACCAATACCTCCAGGTAAAGTTATGCAATACAGTTATTACTGTACTATACACAGTGTGTTTTGCAGTAAACTACTCTATAAACCTCGAGTTCATTAGTACATACAGTAGATATACATTGCAATACAGCAATTACATGAACTGTGTCTAATTACTTTTAGAGAGTCATGGAGTTAGAGGTCAATCAAGTCCCACATAAAATTATCTATGTTGAAAAGGCTGGCTTCAACTTGGCAAAAAGGCGTCACAATAGGGGAAACATAATAGGCCAAAGGGCCACAGTTACAGTGGGAAGTAGAAGCCAGGCAAATGCAGAAGACCGGGCAGAAGAGAAAATTACTTTTTTTTGTTTTCTTATAATAATTGCGGCGCTTTTTCTGTTTGCATTTCTTGCAGTGATGTCCTTTTGCAAATAAAGTCTGTACTGCAGCAATTCTGTGTCTGTATTTTTTTTACATAAACTGTACATTTTATAAAGATATTTTTTTTCTTCATTTTTTGAATTGAATTTCTCCAGCATAAGAAAAAAATGCATGCATTTACTAAACCCAACAAAACAAAACAAAACTGTAGAGAGGCTTCAAATAGGGCAGACCTGACACATGCGTAAAATAATGCAGTTTCTGTAATGTCAGCTGATGATAGTGTTTTTTTGTCAATGTGTTATGATTGACTAAATGTTCCTGTTGGAGGAGAACATGTGTTAATGTTTTGAACAGTTATTTCATTTTGAAACATGTTTGCAGTGTTTTGTTAGTGTATTGTGTTAGTTTATTACTGTATTTTGAAAAGTAGTTTAGAGGTTTAGTTTACAATGTGTGATTTTGAGCATGAAATTAACCGTTTAGCCAACTGTGTGTTTTAGGTGTGTTGGTGCGTTAAGAGTTTAGGAAACTTGTTAAATGTATTTAAAAAACTGTCATAGCCATTGGAAAAAAAACGGTAAATAATTTTTGAGCATATTTGTGAATTGGTTAATGCCCAATTGCTCTGTGGTGAAGCACATGTTGGTATCTTTGGATTTGCTCTTCAGTGTTAGGACTCTCAGTAGTGATTATTAAACCATACTGAACTGAGCTAAACTGAACTGAACTTAAACACTACAAACTGAACTACACTGTTCCAATTTACTATGACCTTTTATGTGAAGCTGCTTTGACACAATCTATATTGTATAAGCGCTATACAAATAAAGGTGAATTGAATTGAATTGAATTGAATTGAATTACTAATATTTGAGGGAAGCACGTTTATTTAGAAATGTGATTTGTCAAACTGAAAACTGACTGTAACTACCAGTGCATCAAACGATTTTATTTCCTTCCAACCAATCAGAATCAAGTATTTCAACAGACCTTGAAATAAGGGCTAATAATTTGTTATACAGTGTGAGCATATTCTCCTAAGCATTCTCTCTGAGTCTCTAAAGGTTAAACCAATTTGAGGCAGAGTTGTGTGATTCTGGCAGTTTAGCTCAGAGTTTGATCAAGCACTTTCTCTAAGAGGCATAAATAAGGTATAAATAGGAGAAAAAAACTCCATGTGGCTCGCGGAGGATTTGAAACGGCGAGCATCTATTTGAAGTGTCATTCTGAAACCTCACAGTTTGGATCAGTCAGTCAGTGTCAAACGCAGTTTTTTGTGAGCATTTTCTGAAGTTCTGTGTTAGGAAATTTGAGTCCACAACATTTAACAGATGCTCTTATCCACAGTGATGAAAGTACTTTAGCGTCACATATGAGATTGTTGTGATCAACAGATGGCGAGTATATCATTTGGAATGATATCGGCCTTGGAAAATAAAAGTGCTTCCTGTACCAAAAGCAAATAAGAAATCTGACACAGATACAACAAACGTGCAAATAAACAAGCCAGGTCTATTTTTTAATAAAATAAAATAATAATAAAATAAAATAAAATAAAATAAAATAAAATAAAATAAAATAAAATAAAATAAAATAAAATAAAATAAAATAAAATAAAATAAAATTAAATTAAATTAAATTAAATATCATTATTATTTTGTGACAAGTTAAGCAGTAATTACACGTTAAAAAAATTACATTTAATTTGATGTCTTATTTAAGCAGTTTATTTGAACCTCCTTTTGATTGTGAATGAATACTGAAAAAAAAATTATTGTAAGAAATTGTTGGTAATTAACCCCCTAGGGCTTGAATGTCCACATACATGGACCACACATTTTAGCTCTTAAGTGGCTATTTAAAATACTTAGAATTTTTTATATTTTGTTACAGACATACAGTGTCATCCTGCTACTGTTTTGCAGCATATGAAATGTCCCAAACACTTTTTTTAACTGTCCAAAATGAGGAAAAAATTGTTTTTACTCTCTGATAGTCAAAGCAAGTCCACAAAAAAATCTATGTTAAATATGCATTAAAAAACATTCAGGAAAAGTGTTTTATGTAAATTCGGACCACGAATCCACATATATGGGCATCGTTTTTCTCTAAAAGTACTTTGTGTCAAAAGATGATACTTAGATTTTTATTCTAATTAGGTTCCAATAAGCCCAAATAGCAAAGAGAAATAAAAAATGCATGTAAAACACCTTGGGCCTTAAGAGGATACATGTCACATTTATTAATTTTATTTTTAAAGCAATTTTGAAGCAATCTGTTCCTGTGTAAACATAATACAGAATTGCAAATAAAAAAGCCAGGCTGTTCATTCATTCATTTTCTTTTCGGCTTAGTCCCTTTATTAATCTGGGGTCGCCACAGCAGAATGAACCGCCAACTTATCCAGCACGTTTTTACGCAGCGGATGACCTTTCGGCCGCAACCCATCTCTGGGAAACATCCACACATACTTATTCACACTCATACACTACGGACAGTTTAGCCTAGTCAATTCACCTGTACTACAGGTCTTTGGACTGTGGGGGAAACCAGAGCACCCGGAGGAAACCCACGCGAACGCAGGGAGAACATGCAAACTCCACACAGAAATGCCAACTGACCCAGCCGAGGCTCGAACCAGCGACCTTCTTGCTGTAAGGCGACAGCACTACCTACTGTGCCACTGCATCGCCAAAGCCAAGCTGTTATATATTTAATTATATCTATATTTTTTAATTTTTAAACCTCTTTTATAATTTTAAATACCTTCGTTTTCATTCTAGCAGAGTATTTTTACATCAAGTGGATTTAAGAGACATTGTAACAAGTGTTTAAATGTTAAAAGAGTTCTTGATGAACCACTTATAAATTCTACTATGAGAAATTGTGATTAATTATGCAGTAAAGTGAATTTAAAGAAAAGTTGCAAAGTTATATATGTTAATAAATAGTTTTTTAGGCATTTTGAATTAACGGGCACTTCATTTTGATTGAGGTCAGAATTTTTATTAAAACACCTATTCAATTAAATGTCAAAATTGAGTTTTCAAGCATGCAATTTATATTATTATGAGTTAAGAGTTAAGTTATGAATTATACTTTTAACCATGTTCTGTGAACAAAGGCTTTATGAATAAGCTTTGATTTTTCAAGTCCAGTAGTGTGATCATTTATAGTGACAAGTTAAGATTAAAAGGGTTTCTATAAATGTAGTTTTAAAAGTTTTTTTTTTTATCATTTTAATGATCTTCGTTTTCTAAATGGGTTCCTTCTCATTCTTGAGAAAATGTATATAGGAAATTATTGGTACAAGTTAAATGTTAAAGTTCTTAAATTATGAGTAATTATAAAGTAATTTTTATGTGCTTTAAAAATCATTTTAAATGAACCACTTTTACATTCTGAATGATTTCCAAAAGCTTATTGACAGAAATAGACTAAATTAGTGAGTTTCCTATCAAGTTGTTAATTGCATTATAAGTTATAAATACTACTGTGATATTTGTGAACTTTTATAAATGTTACAAATATAAATGTTACAAATTAAAAGTTTTAAAAGTTAAAAGTTTTAAAGAAAGTTTTTACTAACCTGGTATATGAATCATATTGTGCAGTGTTATCAATGAACAAACCCTTAATCCTGAATAAGTTAAATAAAGGTGAATTATTCTGATAAAATAAATTATTTTAAAAGTTTGTAGCCATTTGACCCATTACAAACATTCAGCTTAATTCATTTCAATTCATGTTTATTTATATAACATTTTTACAATGTAGATTGTGTCGAAGCTGCTTAACATAGAAGTTCTAGTAAAGTTCAGATTTCAGAGTTGAAGTTCAGCTCAGTTCAGTGTGGCAAACAATGCGCAACTCCACAAGTCTCAATCCA
Organism: Danio aesculapii; assembly: GCF_903798145.1. NCBI lineage: Eukaryota > Metazoa > Chordata > Actinopteri > Cypriniformes > Danionidae > Danio > Danio aesculapii. The sequence goes on from NC_079458.1 coordinate 23,852,066, forward strand.
ACCAAGCCAGTGGCGAGAAAAAAAAAAAAACTTCACCAACTGACGAAGTGAAGGAAAAAAAACAACTCAAGTGAAACAAGGCATTAGTAGACATTATAATAATCAATGTAGTAATCATATAGTAATCAATAAGGATGGAAGCTGTGAATGGCTGGAATCAAAGCTGTTATGAGTATGATCAGATTGTGCTGTGCAGCAGATGGACCGTGTTGTATTAGCCTGAGCATGAATCTGCACTCTCTGTATGCGTTGTAGGCTGTAGGCTGTTGTGTGTTGTGAGCAGGATGTTGTCCAGTAGTGGACAGACTGCTGCATTGTTGATCTGCAGCCCCATCAATCACTGGACAGCTGCAGAACCAGAGCAAAAGGCCAGCCAATCACAGCAGAGAGTTGTTGGGACGATTACAATAAAAACCTCTGGAGAGCTCAGATTTCCAGGAGAGCAGTTTCACTGACACTCTTATCTGACTGACGCACACGCACACATGCGCACACACATACACGTCTATGTTATTGTCGCTCTACTGGCCGAAAGGGGTCCAGGTTTCTGCTCATTTACAGTAAAAAAAAATCACATACAAACGTTTTTTAAGTCTTTTTTCATAATGTAAATGAAAATAATATATATATATATATATATATATATATATATATATATATATATATATATATATATATATATATATATATATATATATATATATATATATATTTTTTTTTTTTTTTTTTTTTTTTACCCTTATGTATGTTTTCATCCCCCCTGGGGTGATTTTAAGTCTTAATTTTGTCATAACTTTCTGTTTGTTTCAGCTAACAGAATAATGTTTGGTGACAAAACTTATTTTAACACATATTTTTTTTTTAATTTTAATAAAAAAACTTTTTTTTAAAAGAACCCAACAATACACTCTGGCCAAATTTACTACCATTTTGTTATGTATGGGATGAAAACATCCACTGAATTTAAACTGTAAAAATGCATCAGATAAATATTTATTTCATTTTTTTTTTTCAGAAATCTGTTAATCAACCTTAGTCCTGATCAAAACTACTAAATTGTTTAGAAAAATACAGGATTTTAACTTTTTAATTGTTTAGAAAATATGCCACTGATTTGGTGAAAAAACTAACAAAATGATGTTTTTTCAATATAAAAAGTAATTGTGAACTGGATTTTTTTTCATTTCATCAAAGTCTTGGACGTGTGAAACAACATTCCCTTTGATTATTTTTCTTCTTTTTTCTCTCTTATTTACTGTTGGTGGCTGTTTTTGCCCCATTGACTTCCATTATAACCACATTTTTGTTTAATACAAAACCATGACACTATATAATCATGCATTTTTGATTGTTGGCGGTTTTTCCTGTTGGGAAGAGGTTAAATTTGTAATTTTTACTGTTAATCTTCAGTTAGCACCATTAACCCTTTCGATAGGCCTGTGCAAAAAAAATAAAAAATTCAATTAAAGTGTGTGTGTGTATGTGTGTGCCTGTGAGTGTGTGAGAGTTTGAGAGTGTCTGAGAAAATCAAAATATGCATCTCAGCTCCAAGAATGAGTAAATAAAAACAAAGACTGTGTATTTATGCACCATCAAATGTGGTTATAATGGAAGTCAATGGGGTAAAAATGGCCACCATCAGTAAATTATGAAAAAAAAAAGAAAAAGAAAATCGAACAATGCATAAAAGCCAATGTTGTTATTAATTGTTCACATGTACAAGACTGTGATAAAAAGGAAAAAAAATCCAGTCAACAATTACTATTTATATTGAAAATAAGTCATTTTGTGTGTGTTTTTTTTCACCAAATCAGTGACATCATTTGAGAACTTGGCAACTTTTGATCAGAACTGAGATGAAAAAAAAAGGAAAAAAAATTATCTGATGCGTTTTTACAGCGGTTTAATTCAGTGGATGTTTTCATCCCTAACATAACAAAAGGGTAGTAAATTTGAACAGCGCACAAGGGTTAAATACATGCCAAGTAGAAACCTGAAGCTCTGAGTGATGTCTACCTATTCAACAGGAGACCTTCATAGACTTCGAGTATAAAACACGTAGACTTGTGGAACACAGACTTTTAAGCTTCTTGGCTCCAAATCTCCTGTGAGTTGGTGTGTAAGTGCTCACACACACACACACACACGCACGCACACATGTTAACTTTGAAACACATGCTTACTAAGTCAAGATTCATTTATATTTGTAAATAGTTTGAACTGATATTCTGGCTGAACTATAAACTGTTATTCCAGTACGTCTGTGTTATTTGATTGTAACTTTGTAACTGAAAAGTGTAAAAGCAGGAGGCTATATGTCTGCGATGGTTTCAAAGTTAGGATTGATCTACAATAAAAAGGTATTCATCTGCAGGTCAAGTGCATTTTGACATATATTAATTACTATAACGGGTTAATTGGATGACTGATTTAGCAATTAATATATAATTTCTTTCCATAAATAAGCAAATGTTGTCGGATGACATGAAACAATGGAACATTTTATTGATTCAAGCAATATATATATGTGTAAAAAACACTTTAAGTAAATATTAAAATATAAGTAAATACAAAGCAAATGTACACAACAAATTTAAATCACAAAAAACCCTAAGCCAATTTCAGTAATTTACAGTACCACTAAATAACAGTTATGTGGGCTACTTATATCAGCAATGTATCTGTATTTATGGTGTGCTGGACTTCAGCAATTCTTTTGTAGAAATATGACCGTTTTTGGCTTCTCTGGTAAAATTTGACTCCTCTCCTGACTTATTGTTTGTCCTGACCTATCATATGACCGTTTAAAATGATGGAGTACACAATACATTTCACTATAAATATTACATTTTTACAGAATAGCTATAACCCTGATGTCATGTCACAGTCTGTTATGTATTAACTTGCAGTGCCTGTGTTTTTTTCACTAAAGTCATGACTGATAAAAAAATATTGTTGTAACTTATTTAAATTGTACCATGTTTGTTTTATTTATATATTGAGGCATATTTTAAATTCTCTTCCTTCTGTGCCTCTGATTACAGAAATCTGTGTTCTGATTTGGTCCAAGTACATACAGATCAAATACTGTAGGTATGGCTCCGGGTTTTGGTTTATGTCTCAATATTAAAGTATGTTTACAAGCTTAAAAAGGATTTTTTAAAAAAGTGTTCTAAAAAATTCCTGCACGGACAACATTGTTTGGATCCTGGCTTTCATAGATCTGCAGAACAGTTGTTGACATTGGCACTTTGTATTCGTATTCTGTATTGTTTTGATTGACATAGATTGAATTAATAAAAGATGTTTCATACAATAATAGTTTTGAAAGGTTTGGGGTTTCGGTGTTCAGTTTTAGCTGCAAACATGGTGGTGTGAAAACCACCTTAGTTAACAAATGACTGAAATACATACTAAAACATTTTGTCCTTTTCATAATGTTTGCATAGATTGTACAGTCGAGTGTAACTGCACATTAACTCATGCAGACTTTATTACACTTTATTAAACTTTCTTAAATGCCCACAGCCCAAAACCCCTTGACTGAAGAACCCATAAAACAATGGGGAATTAATTATTTTCAAATACGTACACCTAATTTTAATCTCATTATGCCTCATGGGAGTTTAGCTTTTATATGGAAGACAGAATTAAGCCGAATGAACAAACTCTGCTAATAACCAATAGTGGAAGCCGCTGAGCCACAAAGTTAATCTTGACTCAAGGGCCCACTGGCAAACATTTGATTCCTAAGATTTGTTCACACAATGACAGCCGTTAAAGGCAAAGATGGCATGAAATACCCTTGTACCCTAACCTGACACTATGTTATATATACAGTCAGGGGGAGAGTTAGTAATTTGGGGGCCCTAAGCAATTCTAGGTATGGGACTTTAGCATTAAAACTCTCTTTCTCCTAAGATTTTTTTTTTTCATCTGTAGATTCTTTTTTTTTTTGTAAATAAACTGTACATTAAAAATATATTTTAAGTGGGACAAATAAAAAAGCAACTTCCCAAACTAATTATGTACAGTTAATTAGCCATATTTGTGATTAGATTTAAATATTTGCATGTGTAGTACAAAAGGATTGTTCCACTATCCATGAGGTCCCCAAGTTTAAAAAGAAGTAATAACATTAACATCCTAATGGTTATAGACATATTTTACAACATATGACAGACAATTATTAAAAGAGCTATATGATTAATATAGGCTTCTTGGCATTGTTCGGGGCCCCCTAATTCCCCCGGGCCCTAAGCAGCTGTCTACCTCGCTTATTGGTTAAGTCCGCCCCTGTATACTTTTGAAGTCAAAATTATTAGCCCTCCTGTGATTTTTCTTTTTCAAATATTTCCCAAATGATTTTAACAGAGCAAGAAATTTTCAGAGTATTCTTTATAATATTGTTTTTTCCAGAGAAAGGCTGTTTTTTTTTTAAGGTCAATATTAAAGGGCACCTATTTTACCCCTTTTTAAGATTTAATTTTAATATTATGGTTCTTCTGAGTGTGCCAATTTAGATTCAGTTCCAAAAAAAATCAGATTTTTTTATTCTAATGTGTTAAAAAGTGTCATTTTTGGGCCGTGTACACAGGTCGTTGTTTTAGGCGTGTGTTGCTTCACATGAAAGTTAGTTTCGACTTTCCACCCAACTTAACAAGGGGTTGGAGCTAAGACCTCCCCCGCTTTGTGTATGGCAACTGACAGGCAGACAGAGAGAAGCAACATGAGTGAGAGGACAAGCATTCAACCGTACTTGTACGACTCGGACTCGAACACAGACCAAGCAGAGACTACTGTTGAGGAATCAATATTCCTAATGTGTCAGAATGTCAGAGTGGTAGTTACAAAATCATTTGTGTCTTTGTATAGTTTTACAGCCGGTATGTAACGATGCATGCGTCATCCGTATAGAGATGTAATGATTAACCGGTTTCCCTATTAACTGCTCTTTAATTCGTCATGATTAATTAATCTAAATCTAAACGTCAAGTCGATCTCAAAAACGGCTCCAATTGGTCTGCCGTTTTTATGTTGTTAAATTGAAAATAATAAAGGACTGGGTGTGTTTATATCACCCCAATATGACGGTCTATAATATATACCTACACACATGTCTGTCCAAACAGCTTGAAAGTTGATTTTTCACCATAGGTGCACTTTAAGCAATATTTTTTTTTTCTGATTGTATACAGAACAAACCATTGCTATACAATGATTTGCCTAATTACCCTAACTTGCCTAATTAATCTAGTTAAGCCTTTAAATGTCACTTTAAGCTGAATACTATCTTGAAAAATATCTAGTAAAATATTATGTACTGTAATCATGGCAAAGATAAAATAAATCAGTTATTAGAAATGAGTTATTGAACCTATCATGTTAAGAAATGTGTTGAAAAAAATCTTCTTTCCATTAAATATAAGTTGGGGGACAAAATATACAGGAGGCTAATAATTCAGGAAGGCTAATAATTCTGACTTCAACTGTACAGTATATATAAATTCAAGGAAAGAAACAATCCTGGTTCATGTCAAATATGTTAATAATCAAATCCAGTTAACTAAATAATCCTCATATAACTACGGGCAAAATGTATGTATGTAACACGGGGAGTGACACAGACAACTGAATTTAGGATCCACTTGCAGGTTTACTCAAAGTCAGGGAAGCAATGGTCAACACAGGTGCAAACAGATGTATAAAGGCAGTCTAGGAGCAACGCGTTGTTATGTCACTTTACAGAAAACAAGACTCGGCAAGGGAAGTGAGTGTGTGTGCTGTTAAAGTAGTGTGTGTGTCATTAGTCCAGAAGCTGTATCAGCTGTGGGAGTCTAATCAGTGGAAATGAGGAAGCGTGTGTGTGTGTGAACAGAGTGCATGTATGAATATGTAGTCCATGAATGGCGGATTTGTAGTCCATAGGTTATTGTGAATGAGATCGAGGAATCTCGGAGTTATGATCGCTGGTGATCTTGACAATGTCATGTAAATCGTTAACCTATTCGCTTTTCCCCAAAAAGGAATTATAAACTTTTAAACCATATCAAGACTACAGATATTGTGATTAGTTCAGAGACAATAAGGAACAAATCATGATACAAAAACAGAAGTCGAGTGTACACAACACACACAGCACTGAACAAACGAGGCGTGCCGGTCAAATTTAAAGTCCGTGGAATGAAGCCTGATTGGTCCACGGGGAAACGCCGTAATGAGGATTGAGAGGATCCAATCAGCAAATACCTGTGAAGGTGAAAATAGTGGAACAAAAGATGATAGGGCGAGAGCAGAAGCGAATAACAGACAAGAAAGCGACAAAATTCCAAACCACTCCCACGGACCATAACACACACACACACACACACACACAAAAACGGACCCCTGCACCAAACACAAGACTTAAAGGGCACATAGGTTACCCCTTTTTTCATATTTAATATAAGTCTTTTGTGTCCCCAGAATGTGTCTGTAAAGTTTCAGCTCAAAACACTCATCAGATTATTTATTATAGCTGTTTGAATTGTCTATATTATAGTTGGAAAAAGTTTTTGCTGTTTTTTTGTACTGGCCCTTTAAGGCTAGTCCTCCCCGCCCACCGTTCCAACGTGCCTGTCAGCAATCGCTGCCCTCGGCTGCCTCAGGAAGCAGATCTCACATAACGTGTGTGAGAAATACTACATTACAAAGTTCACACACACACACACAGCGAGGACACAAACACATAGCGCAGACACATACACACACACACATACCGCAGACATACACACACACACATAGCGCAGCAGACATACACACACACACATAGCGCAGCAGACCCACACACACACACACACATAGCGCAGCAGACACACACACACACACACACACACACAGAGAGAGAGAGAGAGAGAGAGAGAGACAGCGCGTTTAGCTTTACACTCGTTTTGCACGCATATGTGACATGATACTGGTAATATCCACTGCTGTATGAATATCTGTTATGTTAATGTACAAAATAAACCCGATTTAACGTCCACAAACCGCGGACGTCGATTGAAGCGTCTTCTTTTATAATTGTTCTGACACGCGGCTGTGCTGATTAAGTGAATCGCTGTAATTCATTACACACATGCTCTGTTTTAAAACATTTTAAACTTGTGAAACTCACTCTTGATCACGTTTGAGGATGATTGATAATCCTAGCGGACTAAACACACCTTTTATTCCAGGCTGCTTTGCCCTCGTCCTCTCTTGTTGATATGATTATACACGTGACTACCGGACATGATAATGCGCACAGCTGTCAATCAATATTGGTGGGCGGGGGGACCGCACTCCTACGTAAAGTTGCGGTCGATCTGAAAACCGCTCCAATTGGTCCACCATTTTTATGTTGTTAAATTTGAAAAAAAAAGGACTGGGTGTGTTTATTTCACCCCAATATGACAGTTTATACACTAAACTTACACACATTTCTGTCCAAACAGCTTGAAAAGTAGATTTTTTACCATAGGTGCCCTTTAAAAACCATTCATCTATGACATCACTAACTACTTTATATATAAGCCCTTATTTCATTTGAGAGAAAATAAGGCATTCAATCACTCCAACTTAAGCTGAGTAGAAGTGTGGACATTTTTTATTAAAATGTGAAATGTGAACAAGACAGATGAATGGAACCAGATCCACAACACAAACTGTACTTCTTCAAACTTTTATTTAATTTTTACAGTACAAGAGCACAAGAGCAAAATGTAAAACAAGACCTTACAGTGTCATCTTTCAAGGCTAATATACTCACTGTCCTTGAATGTTTGATCAGAACAGATGGTTTGATTCAAACTAATGAAATTCTGTATGTCTTCGGGTCGTGTGAAGTTACAGCCTGAGTATATGATGTAGGATCAGTATCTGAGAGGAAGCTTTGATGCAAAGTTTGAGAAACCAGATTTTTTTTATTATTGAAATTAATTGTTTCTTTGTTGCCTGATACTCAAGCAATGTCAAGGATTTTAATTAGAATTTGGTTTTATTATTAGCCCGCTACACATCATATTTCACATTTTCTCCTTCCTTGAAGTATAATTAGGGCTATTATGTACACACCAATTATTTTTCATGAAATTTTGAAGATGTGAATTCTGAAGAGGGAAATGGGTCTCCGGTTCAATTAATCCATTGCTAATAGCCTTCAGAATGAGTAAGAAAGAGCTAATACACCGCAAACCCATTAGCAACACCCTGACCAATGGCGTTGTGTTCCTCCACTAATGAAACATTAGGCACTCGTATGATCTGGTCCTCGTGTGTGCATGTGTACTGCTGAACTTTTGTGCTGCTGTTTGTTTAGGGCTGTTGCTGTAATTAGAAACTGGTGGCTGACTCTCGTACAAAGCTGCAACCTTTTAGCTCTCTACATGTTAGCTAGTTAGCCTCACCAGCCTAAGGCTCCCATTAACCCAAGTGAACCGTGCTTCTTGGGAAAAGCCATCCTATAAAACAGCATCTCAAGCCAGGGTCAGAGTGAAGAGGTTGGCTGGGAAATGGAATTTGGTCTTGATTATTCTCAACCTGGGTGAACAGATGCAGGTTTTAATATGTTGTGGTGCTGCGGCTCAGCTGTGTTCTGATGTTTCATCGTGATTGTTCAACCACCTGTTTGTTGCTTTTGTTGAACCTTGATGAAAATGAACACAGTGGGAGTCTATTGTTTGTCTGATTATGTTCTGGATAGTTTGTTTTGTTTTGATTTTTGCATGACTTGATTTAAATGTTTTAGATTTAAATGTTTTAGAAGTAAAACTTTATTTTATATATAAACAGTCCGTATATATTTGGACACTGACACAATTCTAACATTTTTAACTCTATACACCAACACACTTGATTTCAAATGAAACGTACAAGATGTGCTTAAACTGCATACTGTCATCTTTAAGTTGAGGGTCTTTACATTCAAATCAGGTGAATGGTGTAGGAATTACAACAGTTTGCATATGTGCCTCTCACTTGTTAAGGGTCCAAAGGTAATTGGACAGAATAATAATCATAAATCAAACTTTCACTTTTTAATACTTGGTTGCAAATCCTTTGCTGTCAGTTACAGCCTGAAGTCTTGAATGTACAGACATCAATGCTTGGCTGATGCTGATAGCTATTTGGATCTCATCTTGAGAGTTGACAGTAACAGATTTCAAATGCAAATAGCGCACTTGAAATGAATCTGGACCTTTTATCTGCTCATTGTAATTGGGATAATGAGGGAATAACACACACCTGGCCATGCAACAGTTTAGAAGCTAACTGTCGCATTTCTTTTGGACCCTTAACAAGTGGGAGGCACATATGCAAACTGTTGTAATTCCTACACTGTTCACCTGATTTGGAGGAAAATACCCTCAAATTAAAGCTGCAGTCTGCAGTTAAAGCACATCTTGTTCGTTTCATTTCAAATCCTATGTGTTCTTAACATGTTCTTAATCCCTTAGTCTTGCGGCGGTGCCAAGCACAGCAGTAATGGTCAATTTGAAGTGTCACCCACAGTATGTCTTGGATACTCGTAGATGAGATATTTATTTGATTTTTTTATTTGCATTATGATTTCTTTATATATTTATAGTATTATAGTAATATTATAGTATTAGTATTATTCATTTCCTTCGGCTTTGTCCCTTTATTCATCTTGGGTTCGCCACAGCAAAATGAACGCCAACTTATCCAGCATATGTTTTACGCAGCGGATGCCCTTCCAGCTGCAACCCAGTACTGGGAAACACCCATACACACTCATTCACACACATACACTACAGCCAATTTAGTTTATTCAATTCACCCATACTGCATATCTTTGGACTGTGGTGGAAACCGGAGCACCCGGAAGAAACCCACGCGAACACAGGGAGAACATGCAAACTCCACACAAAAATGCCAACTGACCCAGCTGGGACTTGAACCAGGGGTCTTGCTTCTTGTTGTGAGGCGACAGTGCTAACCACTGTACCATTGTGTCACTATACATATTATAATTATGAATCTAATATTGAAAATATGTCAGTAATAAAGGATTTTAAACACATTGATGTTTAAAAATGTTTGGAAAGTGCAGAATACACTGCACTTTCCAAACCTTTATCTCTGAATCTTATTATTATTATTAGAAATTAAAAATCTACAGTCTTAATTTCCAAAGTAATTAGAAATACCAAACAAAGTTACTAATTTCTGAAAACTATTTCATCCAATTCTGCATGTCAGAACTCATAGATGAAAAAGAGATCTCTGTACTCATTGGTTGACTATTAGCTGTAGTTTCTGTGTGTTCTAGGGCAACTTTTTTTCAACACAAGAGATACAAACATTAGCTGGCTTTCTTTAGCATTTACTCTCATACTTTGACATTGTTTTATAAGATAATTCTTAAAATAAAAGTCAACGTGTAAACCAAGGCAGCCATTATATGTTTGATTGTTTTTGTGTGTGTGTGTGTGTGTGTGTGTGTGTGTGTGTGTGTGTGTGTGTGTGTGTGTGTGTGTGTGTGTGTGTGTGTGTGAATACATTATAATAAATGTATAATAAGTGTATGAATAAAGTACATGTAAATCTGAAAGAATGAAAAAATCCTGAACATATATCAGCAATTATAATTATATTTCAGTATTAATATAGTCGCTGATGTTATGGCATAATTTTTTTACATAATCGGTGTTCCTTATGGGTCAATATTATCCTTTATTATCCTTCATCAAAAATAATATCAAGCCTAACAACAAAGATTAACTGTTGTATGCCAATTTGACCAGATGCCAAAAGACTAGACAAAACTGCAGCGTTTTCTGAACCAAAATGCTTAGATGGTGGTATTGGAATTTTTTTAATAAAATCAAAGGGAATACTTGCCTTGAGAAGTTTGAGAAGCACTGCTTTAATGCATTTAATCCATTAAGCCTTCAGGCATCTATAACTATCGGTCTCACATCAGAAATGCAATCCACTCAGATTCAGGCAACACAGATGGACTGAAGCTCATTTATCACGTCTTTCATCAGAGTTAGCAGGATGACTCAAGTCCTTCTGCAAACTGCCAGTAAATGCTATAAATTACAAAGCAAATACCAGCTATTGATATATTAAAAGAAGTATTTGATGAAGTCCTGTTCGTTTATTTCATCAGTTTCTCCTTTACAGCTTTACACACATTGCAATCTATGGCTCACGGCTGAACATTATTGTCAGCATTATGTGTGTGTGTGTGTGTGAATGATAGTGAGCTTCAAGCAGAAAGAGAGAGAGAGAGTGTGTGTGTGTGTGTGTGTGTGTGCGTGTGTGTGTGTGTGTGCGTGCGTGCATGTGTGTGTGTGTGTGTGTGTGTGTGTGTGTGTGCACGCTATTGAAGTGATTAGTGGACTCTCTGAAATGCTCTGGCACACCAGTCTGCAGGCCTGCTTCTCTTCCCCTCACATTCATTTAATAATTTCCAACCATACCTGCTGAGGCCAGAACAGCAGGTCTTAACAGTGTGAGCATTTTGCTTTCATTTGCAACTAAAAATAGATGTGTGTGAACTGTAAAATGTATTTAGAATTATGTGTGTGAAAGTCCTTGTGTATCCTTCGAAAAACGGGAACAATTAGGTTTTATTACAAATAAGGTGATAAAAGAAAGTCTTAATTATCTTAAAGCAATACTTTTGTATAATCCTATAGTAAAGACTATACAATATGTGAAGAATGGTTTCATTTAAGCAGTTTATGAATTTATTTACTCACTTATTTCCTTCCTTACTTACTGCAGTCGAGCTCTTAAATTTGTCAACTTAGGACCATATATTTTATGTGCCCTTTAGGGTAAAAGTCCCAATATGTATATAAGGCATGTTCATGGAATGGGAATCATCATCAAATCTGAAAGCTAGACAAACACAAATATATGCATGCATGCATGTAATCAAGTAAACTCAAGTCAAACTTTAGTTACAGTACATCCGGAAAGTATTCATAGCGCTTCACTTTTTCAAAATTTTTTTTATATTACAGCCTTATTCCAAAATGGATTAAATTAATTAATTTCCTCAACATTCTACACACAATACCCCATAATGACAATGTAGATTTTTTTAAATTGTTGCAAATTTATTACAAATAAAAAACCTGAAAAATCACATGTACATAAGTTTTTACAGCCTTTGCCGTGAAGCTCTAAATTGAGCTCAGGTACATTCTGTTTCCACTGATCATGCTTGAGATGTTTCAGCAGCTTCATTGGAGTTCACCTGTGGTAAATTCAGTTGATTGGACATGATTTGAAAAGGCATACACCTGTCTATATAAGGTTCCATGGTTGGCAGTGCATGTCAAAGCACAAACCAAGCATGAAGACAAAGGAATTGTCTGTAGACCTCTAAGACAGGATTGTATCGAGGCACAAGGCTAAAGAAGATTACAGAAACATTTCTGCTGCTCTGAAAATTCCAATGAGCACAGTGGCCTCCATCATCCGTAAGTGGAAGATGTTTGGAACCACCAGGACTCTTCCTAGATCTGGCCAGCCATCTAAGCTGAGTGAATGGGAGGATAAGGGCTTTAGTCAGTGGGTGATCAATAACCCGATGGTCACTCTATCTGAGCTCCAGCGTTCTTCTATGAAGAGAGGAGAACCTTACAGAAGGACAACCATTTGTGCAGCAATCCACCAATCAGGCCTGTATAGTAGAGTGGCCAGACGGAAGCAACTCTCTGCCTGGAATTTGCCAAAATGCATCTGAAGGACTCTCAGACCACAAGAAACTAAATTTTCTGGTCTGATGAGACTAAAATTTAACTCTTTGGAATGAACGCCAGGCATTACGTTTGCAAAAAACCAGGCACTTCTCATTACCAGTCTAATACCGTCCCTACAGTGAAGCATGGTGGTGGCAGCATCATGATGTAGTGATGTTTTTTAGCAGCAGGAACTGGAAGACTAGTCAGGATAGAGGGAAAGATGAATGCAGCAATGTACAGAACCATCCTGAATGAAAACCTGCTTTAGCATGCTCTGTTCAGCGTGACCTCAGACTGGGGTGACGGTTCATCTTCCAGCAGGACAATAACCCTACCAAATATCAATGGAGTGGCTTCATAACAACTCGGTGAATGTCCTTGAGTGGCCCAGCCAGAGCCCAGACCTAAATCCTGTTCAACATCAGAGATCTGAAAATGGCTGTACACCGTCGCTTCCCATCCAACCTGATAGAGCTTGAGAAGTACTGCAAAAAGGAATGCGCAAAAATTCCCAAAGACAGGTGTGCCAAGCTTGGGGCATCATATTCAAAAAGACTTAAGGCTGTAATTGCTGCCAAAGGTGCTTCAACAAAGTATTGAGCAAAGGCTGTGAATACTTATGTACATGTGATTTTACAGGTGTTTTATTTTTTATAAATTTGCAACAATTTCAAAAAATATTTTTTCACATTGTCATTATGGGATATTGTGTGTAGAATTTTGAGGAAATTATTTTAATACATTATGGAATAAGGCTGTAACATGTATGTGGAAAAAGTGAAGCATTATAAATACTTTCCGGATGCACTGTATAGAGCACTTTACAAATACAGAAGTGAGCCTGAGTGCTGTACAGAAAATCTGCAACAAAAGAAGCATTATAGTATATAAAAAACATAAAGTACAAGATAAAATATAGCTAAACTACCTAAAAAAGCAAAAGATCAGAGTTTTAAGAGCTGATTTAAATGAGAACACACAGAGGCCTGTCTAATGGGCTGCTGCAAATCATTTCAAAATCTAGGACCTACCACATTGAAGGCACGATCCCCTCTAAGTTCACGCTATGTTTTTGGCACACTCAGGAGAAGCTGATCAGCTGACCTCAGAGAACGAGTGGGCTTAGGCATGTACACATGTGCACACACACACACACACACACGAAAACCAAAATAAAAAAAAAGTCACCACAGGGTCAAAATTTACTGCTACTGCTATATTTTTTCTATATTAGAATTTGGTCCTCACATTACATTAAGTACATAAATTTATTACAATTCAGTTGTATAGAAGTATGTGGAGAGATTAATATAAATATAAGAATTATGTATGTTTCAGAAAATAAAACAATTTATTTCATTCTGGGAAAAATGGACCAACTATGCAACATCCCATAATCCTGAACTTTTCTGTCAACCTAAAATCGGAAGGATCACTCCCTACATGTACATAGTTTTGTTGTTGATGTGTATGAATATCTGATTTTACTGGTTTATTTATTTACTTTTACTTAATTGTCCTCCCCCCCCCCCTTTTTTTTTCCTTCTATTTTATTTATTTAAATTATCATTCCTTATTATTATTTATTTATATATTGTGAATAACATTAGTGTACTTGCGTTCAAAAGGAAAGCATATACTGCTGAAAGAGAAAGTGGATGTATAGAATTTGTGCTTATATTTGTGAGTGTATACAGATGTGTGACCTCTACCATGTACCTGGTGTAAGTGTAAAAGCTTTTAAAAAAAATAAATAAGATAATAAAATAAAAAAGTTATGTATGTTTATATGTGTCATACGTTTCATTTATTTAATATTTATCAGTCACCTGACAGCTGAATAAATAAATATATTTGAAAACATTGAGGATCGGAGGGTTTAAAAAAATAAATACTGATATTATGGGGAGATTTAACCATCCTTACAGCTTCGTAAAATAAACTCTTAAAATGGTGGCTATGTGGTTATCCAACAAGCTCTAGAAGCACTCGGCTCAGAAAAAAGTAAGTAAACATTAAGCCCTGAACAACGACCTCTTTAAAAGACCACATTCAACTGTCACTCCCAACATAACTAAGCCAAGCTCTTATTTCACCCACTGATAGTGAAAGAAAGAGATTCGTCACCCTGAGCTTAGCAAAAGCACCATCACTGCCCACAGCATCCAGACGACCACTGAGATCATCTAGCACGCTTGTCATCTCCAGTACGGCTGCTGGAAAACTGTGACTCCGCTTGTGGCTTGCATGTGAAGCTGTCATTTGTTGATAAGCTTCTCTCTGCCTTGTGATTGAATAGAGCCACTAATAGAGGATGGCATGGATCCCCTTAGCCAGAAACATGGCCGCAGCACTGTTTCGTTCCTCCTCCGTCCTCCTGTTGCCTCTAAAATGCGTTTAATTCCATCTCCGGCAGATCGAATTCACAGTGACCATGGAACAATTTCACACTTGGGATCTCATGCCAAACTTTGGATGGCAACGTCGCATGTTTGCTAGATGGGAATGCAGAATTCGGGATGCACAAAATAGGACACAATTTAATATTCATTGGGAGATTTAAGGTCTGAGAGATTCTGATTTGCCAAGTATCACATGCTTATTCGAATGATATATTAAACACAAGGGCAAAGCCAAATTCATTTATCTAACCCACTGAAATAGAGCTATCAGTGGTACAAAAATAGATCTACTTGACAGATCCCATATTTTTTCTTTATTGCTTGTTTCGTTAAAAATTTGAGATTAATTGTGAAGAGATGCACAAAAGAAACAGCTGCATTGATGGTAGATTTGACTAATATTATTGTTGAATTAAAAGTGTCTATGCAAATACTGTATGCACTGTTTGGGATTTCTTAATTTGGGTTTAAATGTGGTATTGATTGTTATAAGCACTCGATGGATATAGACCATTTTGAGAAATGTAAACAATAACAATGGTACTAATGCTTTTCCTGTTTTACATTTTTAATTTCCATAGCTTCCTGAATCTAAAAAGATCCACATATTGATTTTGAGAGGAGCACATGCTTATGATTGATCACAGCTAGTCCTGCATTACCTAACGCGTGATTTACCAATCAGACCATTCCTAAGTCACTATAACTATAAAGTAAGTTTTTTACTTTGGTTGTCTTCGCCTTGAAGAATCGCCCTTCCACCCCATACTCTTCCACCTTTCCCTTTATAGGGTGTAACGGTGGCCCAGTGGTTAGCACTGTTGCCTTACAGCAAGAATGTCACTGGTTCAAATCCTCAACAGACCAGTTGTCGTTTTTGTGTGGAGTTTACATGTTCTCCCTGTGCTTGCGTGGGTTTCCCCTGGGTTCTCCGTTTTCCTCCCACAGTCCAAAAACATGTGTCATAAGTGAATTCATCAATCTAAATTAGCACTATAGTTGAGGTCTTAACCAGCAGTATATCTCTATATAGCAATTTACAATCTGTAATCAGCTCTAAATAATGGGGGAGTTCTCGAGACCTACCTGATCTTATGAGCTCAGGGCTCTCTCCCAGGACAACATGCCAAACTCACTTTATAGTCAATCATCAGCTAAATGTGAACTCTTGAAATAATGTTACGATAGCTGTTTTAACATGAAAATATGATTGATTTGCCTCTTGTTACAGTTATAAAATAGTATGGTAAGAAGCAGGAAATGTTTCAAATTCATTTATTCTTTAGTTAATTTTCCTTCAGCTTAGTACTTATTTATCAGGGGTCAACACAGAGGAATGAACCACTTATCTTCAAATTATAACTTATTAAAAAAACTTAAAAAAATTAAAAAATTAAAAAAAACTTTAAAGATGAAAGTGTTAAGTGTCACATACTGTATTTATAAGGTATAATTCACCCAGAAATGTTATTTCTGTCTAAATGTAAAGTATTCGCGGCTGCGAAATCACATGAGGCGACCATGAGCTGTTTGTTTACTACCGAGAACGAGTGAGTGAACACCAATCATGCCTACTTTAGTAAACAGAACCTGCATATGCTGTGAATAACAAGTAATAAAGTTGTAAATAACGTTCAGTTTATTGCACAGAGCGATCGTTTGAGAGCTGCGCTAAAAGAATGATTGGCATGTTGAAGTGAAAGTGGTGTTACACCAAATTCTGTGATGATCGTATTCTGTGACCCAAGTAGGCGCTGTTCTCACAGTTTGGCTTGAACTTGTTCCCACAGGCAGCGGCGCGCACATCTTTTAAATGATCATATCGCATTTTACAGTTATGATTATGACAAGCATTTTATATGTTTTTTCTTTCATACCTAACACAAAGTGTTGTGCATGAAAAAAAATGTTTACTGTGTCAGTGAAACTAGCCTATATAATGTTGAATATAATGCAAGAAGGAATCTGATAATGACAAATGTCTCATTTTACCAGTGAAAACAAATGGTCTAATAATGCCGTCAATGACAAATGACAAGCACATGTCTCAAACATAATAATTCAACTTTAGAATTATGAATAGTTGTATTCTGATGTCATCATTTTACTGTGAATGAACAAACAGGACATATTGAAAGTCTGTTCAAGTCCACCATGATGACTATACAAAACTTTGCATTTTAAGCAACAGTAGAGGTACACATAGGCTTATTATTGTTATTATTATTATTATTATTATTATTATTATTATTATTATTATTATTATTATTATTATTATTATTATTATTATTATTGTTTTACCATATGTTTGAGAATTAACAATAATAATAGCCTACCAATATTAACCTGTATTTTACATCTACAGAATCGTGAGAAAATCGTGATCTTGATTTTAAGCAAAAAAAAAATAAAAATCGTGCAGCCCTAGTTAGGACACAGGGTTACAATGTAACTTGCTCACCTAATGTTCTCGCTTGTAATATTTATATTTTTTGCTCATTAATAACCTCATGTGGAATCTGGGTATCATTTCGGAGTCTGTTCCTGTCCACCGGTCACATTTCGGTCACGACCACTTGCTTTGAGAGCCTTTCTGACTGAATGTATGAAATATGCTGTTTCCAATCAAGGCAACCAGGGGTGCTGAAATATAATTGGCTAAATATTGGGCGGGTTAAAAGAACCAAACAAAGACAGCCGTTCCGGCACGTAACAGACATTTTCAAAGCAGAATATCTGACTCAGCAAGAGTGTGTGGGTGTTTCCCAGCGTTGGGTTGCGGCTGGAAGCGCTGCATAAAACATGTGCTGGATAAGTTGGCAGTTCGTTCCACTGTGGTGACCCCTGATTAATAAAGAGACTAAGCCAAAGAGAAAATGAATTATGAATATTTGACTCAGCATTGTTTTTCAGATAAACAAGAATGTTCATTTGGCATGTTTCTTAAATATCTGCAAACATATTATGGTGTTTTTGTGCTTTAGAAGAGTCAAAAACATACATAAAGCACCTTTAAATTTTAATATTTTTAATAATTTTAATTATTTAAAAACAGTTAATATTGGTTACTGGCATATATTTGAGAATTTTGATTTATATTTCACTGAAATATTATAAGAATGTCCTGTAATCTGGTTTAGGAAGTTCCTAAATTTAATAATTTCCCTTGGACTTTGTGCCTAATTTAACAGAAGTCACCACTGCAGAATGAACCGCCAACGTATCCAGCATATGTTTTACGCAGCAGATGCCCTTCCAGCTGCAACCAAGTACTGGAAAACACACATACACTCTCACATTCACACACTCATACACTTTGGCCGATTTACTTCAACCTATTCATCTATAACGAATGTCTTTGGACTATGGGGGAAACCAGAGCACCTGGAGGAAACCCACACCAATACAGGGAGAACATGCAAACTCCACACATATATACTAAGCGGTCCAGCCAGGACTTGAACCAGTGACCTTCTTACTCTGAGGCGACAGTGCTAACCACTAAGCCACAGTGCTGCCCTGTTTTTACCAGACATAAATTACATTTCCACATTCTGAATGCCAAATCTAATGTGAATCGCACTATGAATTGCATATGAATCTTTTCTCTTTATGCTACTTACTTTCTTCCCATCATCGTAGTGATCTGACTTATGAACTGATAAGATGACAATCTATTGTTATACCAAGAAAGAGAGATTAGTTATAGGTAAAATATATAATTATTCTCAAGCTGATTTTACAGCGCAGTGTGACTTCTCTTGATGCTTTCAATCCCCCAAGAGTGTATCCATCATCTTCACCTGATATACTGTACTGGCAACACACACACACTTACCCACTCACACACACAAGATCAACTGCACCTGGAGGCTGTGGCAAATCAGACTTGTCAGGTGTTCATTGAAATGAACAGGGTAAAAAAAAAACTGAATTTGATCATGCATAGAGGCTGATCAGTCAGATTTAGTTGAGCAGAGCAGTCAGTCGAGACCTGACTATGATTAAAATGCCCCCTTCAGCTTTCAGGAAACACCCAGATGACAGCTAGTAGCCAGCGGGACAAGATGTGATCATCAAGCACAGGTGCACATTAAGATACAAGACAAAGGAGGTGCTGTTATGTCTCTTTAGATTTTCTGTTGGGTTTTTTTCTTTTGATGCAATATGATTATTTTTGCACTGCTGGTATTGAAACAGTCCTGGAGACATCAATTTTTCATTTTTGATTGTTTGTCTTCATACTGCAGTCAACATATATGAGGCCATATTGATGCTGATACACAACAGCTGTTGAGCTGACATTGCATTAGGGCTGGGAGATATTTTATTTATTTATTTGGTTAGTTAATTAGTTTGCTAGTTTGCTAGTTAGTTAGTTTGCTAGCTAGTTAGTTTGTTAGTTAGTTGGTTAGTTAGTTAGTTAGTTAGTTAGTTAGTTAGTTAGTTAGTTAGTTAGTTAGTTAGTTAGTTAGTTAGTTAGTTAGTTAGTTAGTTTGTTAACTAGTGATTTAGCTTGCTAGCTAGTTAATTAGTTAGTTAGTTTGCTAACTAGTTATTTAGCTTGCTAGTTAGTTAGTTAGTTTGCTAACTAGTTATTTAGCTTGCTAGCTAGTTAGTTAGTTTGCTAACTAGTTATTTAGCTTGCTAGTTAGTTAGTTAGTTAGTTAGTTAGTTAGTTAGTTAGTTAGTTAGTTAGTTAGTTAGTTAGTTAGTTAGTTAGTTAGTTAGTTAGTTAGTTAGTTTGCTAACTAGTTAGTTAGTTTGCTAACTAGTTATTTAGCTTGCTAGTAAGTTTTCTAGTTCGTTATTTTGTTAGTTTTCTAGCTAGCTAGTTAGTTATTTTTCTAGTTAGTTATTTTGTCTAGTTAGTTTACTAGCTAGCTAGTTAGTTAGTTTACCAGCTAGCTTGTTAGATAGTTTGCTAGCTAATGAGTTAGTTAGTTAGTTAGTTAGTTAGTTAGTTAGTTAGTTAGTTAGTTAGTTAGTTAGTTAGTTAGTTAGTTAGTTAGTTAGTTAGTTAGCAAGTCAGTTAAATAGATAGTTAGTTAGTTAGTTAGTTAGTTAGTTAGTTAGTTAGTTAGTTAGTTAGTTAGTTAGTTAGTTAGTTAGGGTTAGGTTAGCATTAGTTTAGGTTAGTATCTCTGACTAACTTTAGTTCAGCCAAAAATTTAAATGTGAATTGTCTTTTGTAGTTTGTTTGTTTTGAGGGTTTTTTTACACAGAAAATATTTTGAAGGGTTTTGAAAACCAGTAGCTATTGACTTCAATAGGAAAATGGGAAAATTGTGTGCATAGTAGGAACTACTATAAAAAGTAAATGACTGGCAGTTTCTGTGTGTGTGTGTGTGTGTGTGTGTGTGTGTGTGTGTGTGTGTGTGTGTGTGTGTGTGTGTGTGTGTGTGTGTGTGTGTGTGTGTGTGTGTGTGTGTTTGTTTAACAGATAAAAGAAACTGAAGAGCAAATTATGACAGAATTTTCTACATTTGTGACAAAGAATAGTTATAAATTAACCACATGTGGACAGTTTAACTATGTAAATGTACAATAAACAAGTACAACTTTTTTTTTGTATAATTTTATAGAATTTTCTATTTATTTATACATTTTTTTTCAAAAATACAAAGTGAGAAATAAACCAAAATTGTCTTAAACAACATTTAAGCATTAATTCAAGCAAGTACAATATCAACAACTTTCAGCAAGTCACTATCAAGCATACAGTAGTATTTTCAAAATACAGTAGTAGTTTTTAGTTTAGTATTCTGCTGCACTGTTTTCTATTGATTTTCTATGCAAACATCTGTTTGACTGACATGTTTGACTGTTGTGTTTACTTCTCACGTATTTTGCAGCATCTCATGCATAAAATGCCATTCTAAAAAAAATAACTGGAAGTGTGTGCAAGTTAAAAGAACATCTAAAAATCTTTTTTGTCCTATTCCACTGAGAGGGGTCTGGATGCAGACTCTGTGCTGTTGCAAGCTGAGCTGCATGCAATGCTTTTATTGGACACTCCTAACCCCATTCCTAACCCTACCCTTCACAGTGATGTCACTAGCTCCATTGTGTGCATTGTGTCTGACATTACACGTTTGAGATATGCAGTCTCATCTTGCAAATCCATGTTTGCATCCAGATATTGGTTCCACTGGCTGATTTATGTGTTTTTTTCAATGCAACGTATTAAAGGTATATTATATTGACATCCATTGATTATGAAGGTCATGTGAGTATAGTAAACCTAATGTCATATACAAGAACCCAGTTTGAGTTGATTTGAGATTTTTGACAAATTGCATGTGATTCTGCTGGGCGTAGACATCTCTTAAAGTGGTCATAAAAGCATCAGTAGCAAAACTCTAGTGGGATGTGGTGTTAAATACCTCATTTTCAGTAAGTGGTACAGTTCAGTAAAGTATGATTCAGAACAGGTCACCCTACTCAGAATTGCGTTTCCAGTTTTAAGGTGATATATAAATATGCCACTTCCTGTGTTGTTGTTGCCCTGGCTGGTTGATTCTCTGTAAAGCAATTTAATTTTGGTAACATATCCTTTTTGTAACATGCTCTTGTGTTAAAAACAGAAATGGTGCGGTTTGTACAGTACAGTTTAGTATCACTTAGTGGAAACAAGCCATAAATGGAGCTCAAATGGTAACAAGGGGCCCAATATTATTCAAAAAAATTTTACCAACTAAAAAAATACCACCTGCTTTTTGAGCAGTTGATAAACTGGAGTAAGGATTCACGATTTCATGTTATTACACCAAATTTGACATCCAAACGGTGAGACTCATTAGACCAGGCAAACTTTTTTCCAAATTGTTATCTAGTTGTAGCCTCAGTATGCTATTGCTATATGACAAGAGTGTCACCTGTCTGCTCTTCTGCTGCTGTAGCTCATCTACTTCAAGGGTTGATGTGTTAAGCATTCAGAAATGCTCTTCTGCTGCCTTCAGTCTCAAATATGTATTATGTGGTTGAGTTACTGTTGACTTTATATCAACTGAACCAGTATGGTCATTCTCTTCTGACCCCTGGCATTTTGATAGCAATGCATTTTCATGAGAATTGTCACTCACTGAATATTTTCTCTTTATAAGACCATGTTTTGTAGATTTTGATGGCTGTAATAAACATCTCAGTAAATCAGCAGTTTCTTAAATACTCAGAATAGCCTGTGTGGTAATTCAAGATTCAAAGTGATTTACATCACATGCTTGGTTTGAGCAGCAGATTGTCTTGACCACATGCCTACATGAGTTCAGTTTGTGTCATGTGATGAGCTGGTCAGATATTTAGGTTAACAAGCATTTGAATAGGCATAACTGATGAATTGCTTGTCTAAAACCTTGTTAGTGGCTATGTAAGTGTAACATCACTCTGGTTGTTTTGTGCAAGAATCTAAGATTCATCCCCATAAAAAAGGAGGAACAACTGAAGAACATCGCAGGGCAGACCACCTGGAGAACAGATTCAGAGTCTAAGCACTGAGAGAGTTCAGACAGCTCCAGAGACATTGAAAGATAAAACAGTTAATTTGAATTATTTGGCAAAGAGTGACTTTTTTTTCTCTCTCCCCATAGCACCTGTCCTGCAGCTACAGCTAGCATCAGTTAAATTTATTCTCATGTTCTGCTAAATCTATAGGGCTGTCCCCAACTGAAGATGTTGCTAGTCAACCAGTAGTTGTACACTGAAGCCAACTAGTCGCTCATTTATTAAATGAATTAATTAAGGCAATTTAAACAAATACAGGGCTAAGTTCAAGGGCTGAAAAGAATGTCATTTATAACATTGTTTTATGTTATACAGGAGTACTATAATAATAAATACAAAAATTACATTAAGATCTTGCACAAGCATAAAATGGCACCAACACATGATAAAACTATGTCAGGAAAACAAAATCATCGAGCTTTGCTGAATATACATACTTTATAAAAAATGAAAGGATAACATTTACACAAATGACAACTTATGAAATTGCATAAGTTAAAACAAATAAATATATCACAAAGTGCATAATTACTAATAAACTAAATTAAACACAACAAACATGCAGCAAATCGAAAAGGCTTTAAATAGAAATAACATTGAAAACTGCAAATACAATTCGCCTAAAGGATGAGCCTTAAAATTAATCATTGAATAAAGAAAAATTTTACCAAATAAGAATAGTTTTATTCGAAAGTTCTCAAATAAATCTAGCATATTGCCTATATATGGCGCCCCTTCATTGTTTTTTCCTGTGACTAATTGATCAACAAAATCTTCGACCAGAGGTGTTTCCCAAATACCAACATATGGCTAAACTATCATAGTATGATTCATCATTTGGGAAATGAACAGTGTAGTGACGAGTGTTTCCTCAAAACCAGAGTTTCTCTGTCGCAGACCCATTATTTAAACCACAATAGTAAAACCTCCATAATGACACTCTAAATGGGGTGGAGTAACTTCTTTAAATGCCAAAATGCCAATCATTTTTTTGTATAAAATTATATTTTTTTCCACACTGGCACTTAAAAAATCCAATATTAGTTTTGGTAAAAACATGCACTTGTTTTCTATAATAACTGAAATATATGTAAACAGCACATATATGGCAAGGGCACAATTATTTGGCTAGTTGGCTAATGATGGAGAATTTTCCATATTCTTTGCAGACACATAAAACGACGTAGCTAGCATATATTCTAATCTCATATATAAATGATATAAATTGTTAATGGTTGTAAGTTACAGTTGGGTATTTATTATTATTATTATTATTATTATTATTATTATTATTATTATTATTATTATTATTATTATTATTATTATTATTATTCATATATATATATATTTTGGCTTAGTCCCTTTATTAATCTGGGGTTGCCACAGCGGAATGAACTGCCAACTTATCCAGCATATGTTTTACGTAGCGGATGCCCTTCCAGCTGCAACCCACCACTGGGAAACACCCATTCACACACATACACCACAGATAATTTAGCTTACCCAATTCACCTATGCCTCATGTCTTTGGACTTGTGGGGGAAACCAGAGCGCCCGGAGGAAACCCACGCCAACACAGGGAGAACATGCAAACTCCACACAGAAATGCCAACTGACCCAGCCGGGGCTCAAACCAGCAACCTTCTTGCTGTAAGGCGAACATGCTGCCCACTGCGCCACTGTGCAGCCCTATTATTATTAATATTTAGTATTATTATTAATTATTAAGTCTTTAAAGTAAAAACTTTGACACATTCAAACACTGCAGAAATGTTATAACCAATAGGCCCATATCATATACAGTAGGCTCCAGACACATTTCTTAATAATTAGCCTACTATAAATTAAAAGCATTAACGTATGTTATGTATTTGTTTTCACAAGCTTTTGAGACAAAACATAAATGCCACTTTTAAATAATAGGTCACCTATAGCTTTTGTCATGAGCCATGCATGCGTTCAAATGGCATAAATGTTTTCAAAGTGCACTATAAAGGGAAAGTAATTAGGAACGATGAGTCTAACTACAGCTCTACGGGTGTAGTTGCAAGTGTACAAGTTTGCAACGCAGTTTCCGAATGTTCGTTGGAATGACGGATTGGGGAAATGCCAAATCAATGAACTATTTATCAATGAACTGTTTGTAAAGATGGAGATTGCAAGTTAGTTGGCTAATGATGGTTTTGGGAAACCCACCTCAGGCCTGTTCTGGTGGACAATCAATTAGTCAACTATTAGGGGCAGTCCTAGCTAAATGATTTGTTTCCTGGCAAATGCATCAATCTAAATAAATAAATTGACCATATACGAAGTTTAAAAACTTAGTAGCCAATTAAAGATGCTTGTTCTATTAATCAAGTCAAGTCCTCATATTTTTGTAGCACTTTATAAAACAGATATTTCCTTAAGACTTTTTTTTTTTTTTTTTTTTTTTTTTTGGAATCACGTTTGGTCAACTAAAAGATAACAATTCAAACACTGTTTTGAAGAGAGAGACTGAGTAAAACAAGTACAAGTGGCATTGGAAACCTAATATTGAATATTAGAGGCCTTTTAGAGGCCAACGAAGGAAGCCAAAGTAAACAGTGGCAAGGAAGCTTCCATCAGGTGAGAGATATCACCTTGGAAGAAACCAGGCTCATATTTTAGGAGGATCCAATGCCCCATGTCATAAATGAACAAACACAGTGTAATATTGATTGGGATACATCACAACATTAGAAGGAAATAAATGTAGTCTGTCGAGCAGGTTGATTCATAGAGTTGCCATTTAGCCAGTATTAAATGACTGGATTTCCATTAGCTCTAAGTAAAAAAAAAAAAAAAATAAATATATATATATATATATATATATATATATATATATATATATATATATATATATATATATATATATATATATATATATATATGATAATAATAATACAGTGTTCTGTTTCTACAAGCATATATGGGGAGTTATTAATAAATCTCTGTGTGCTCTTTTCATTGTTTTTTTCCTTGTATCTGCTGTACATTTTGTGTGCAAGCCATATATGCCTCAAACATGCGCATATTAATAGCATCCATTGACAATTAGTCTATTGTTCGTTAATCGTTTGGTATCTCTAATTTGCATGTTAAAAATAAACAGAATAAAAATAATCCCAAGACATTATCTATGCAATTAGTTTATTTTATTCCGCATTGTAAATGAATATGCTATTCGGAGCTTGTTTAATAAGTCTGTGTAAATTGCATGTACATGGGATTTCAAATGTATCTTCAGAGTTTCCTCTACACTGGGTTTTATTTTTATACACTCTAGAAAAACCGCTGAGCTAGAAACAACCCAATATGCTACCCAGTGGTGCTTAATATTGGACAGAACACATGCTGGGTTTAAGTAGTCCAGCAAGTTGGGTTACACGTTTTAACCCAGCAGGCTGGCTTACACAGTTTAACCCAATGTCAACTTATATTGGCTAAAGGCTGGACTGGAATTTACATTAGAAATGGTTGCTTTTTACATTTTAAGGGGACACAAATCACATGATGGTGAAAAACTGTGCATTTCTAGTCAAACAAGTTCTCTACAATTGTATACCAAAAATGGAAATAGGGCCAGCATTAATAGGTTAAAATGTGGGAGAGCGTTGCTATCATGTGATTGTATTGTATTGCAATATGGAGCCATTAAGTGGTAATGTTAAGTCAAAGTAAATCACAGAATACTTGAAAATGAAATGAGTTAATGACAAAAATTTGCTATGCTTACAACAGTTTACAACATTTACAAAATAACTGTATAAAATAATAAAACATGAAATGATAAAAAATTATATTAATTGTACCCAGCTTAAATGTAAAATAAAGTACCTGATAGAGAGAGAGGTAGGGAGAGAGAGAGAGACAAAGAACAGAGAGTAGGCCCCAAAGAGAGCCGGATAGCATTAGAGGCAAAGAAGGAAGACTCTAGAGCCAGAGCAAGGTTTACAATCCAATTTTGTGTTTTCCTTGACCATGTGACCAAACCCCAAATACTGTAAAATATTAACATATTTTCTTTTGTAGACTGATTACAGAGATGCATAAAGATCCACTGCATACAGAATTTAATTCAATAACAAAAAGATTGAACAGGTGCCTTTCACTGTTATCATGTCACACATGCTGTGAGTAAACCAATTTTTAAATAAAACAGGCTTTAAATACTTTGGGAAAATGCAATTTTGGCAGGATGGAAGAGCAGCATAAATGAGAGAACCATGAGATAATGACCATGCTGACTATTAAAGCGATGTGCCTTCCTCGGGCAAGGTGAATCAGACTCATAACCCGCCAATAACATCCAGCAGTGTTTCCCACAGAAAGTCTGTTCTTAATATGCAGGCAACGGAAGGAAAATTGGTTTAAAAATAGCCTTCCTTGAGCACTCCTACATACTACGCTAAATAAACACAGATAATGAGCATAGTACTTAAATGCAGCTAATCAAACTGTAGTAGCTTCTCTTTGTTTGGCTTGTATTAGCTGAAATATTCTGAATGAATGATTAATTAGATTTTGGGCATTCATGTGGTGAGCTTTGTGATATTTGCTCAGGCCAAAGGTATTTGTACAGGGGAAAATGTCACACGGACAAGTAAATCCATTTTGTGACATGCTTCCATGTCATCTTCCTCTATGGAATAGGCTGAAATTTGTTTTAGGATTGAACAATGATTTGCAGGTCTCTCAGTAATGTGTCTTTGCCCCAATCCTGATATACGATCCATGATTTCTGCTGTTTCAGCTTTCCAGGTGTACCTCAGAGAATCAAAACCTGATTTTTCTCCTCTGAGCCGATCTTGGGAACTCCTTTGTGACGACCGTTAGTCAAACTGTCTTTTCTGTGCCAAAATTATGACCGTCAAAGCTTCCAAACTAATAATGCCACATAAAATTTTCAATACAAGCTTCTACAAAGAGAATTATAGTGCTGTGACTGCAGTGACGCACAGAAACTAATGGATAGAGACTCTTATGAAGGCATACAGTAGTCATAAATGACCGCTAAATCTTTAGTTCTTTGGCTTATTCTTATATATATATACAGCTTATTTAACCTGTAAGTGTAGCTATAATAACACACAAGTGAGTCATTTCCTCACTCACGTTTTGACTTTTGGTAAATTAAAGACACATTCAGTTGATTTAAAACTGTGCTGTCAGCCCGTGCAGGCCATTTCTTTGTACCTTGGCATATAGTAACTATGGTTTGCGTTGCCCACCTTGTCATTTAACTGACACTTTTATCCAAACATCAAGTACATTTATTACAGGGTCAATCGCCTTCATGTCCTCAGGTTAATAGCTTTGCTCAAGGACGCAGTGATTATGGCTCTTGGCAGGGTTCTGAACCTACAACCTTTTGGATCCTAGCCAAGATCTTTAACCACTAAGCGATACCGTCATTTGTACTATCATTTGCAACTTCTCTTTACTTTCTTCTTGCTGTGCTTTATTCAGAGTGAACTACCACACACATTTTGTATATAATAGTACTGTTTGAGCCTTAAATGAATAGTTCACCTTAAAATGACAATATACTCATCATTTACTCATCCTGAAGTTCTTCCAACCATTTATTTATTCAATTATTCATTCATTCATGTTCTTTTCAGCTTAGTCCCTTTATTAATCAGGGGTCGCGACAGCGGAATGAACTGCCAACTTATCCTGCATATGTTTTTTACACAGCGGATGCCCTTCCGGCCGCAACACATCACTGGGAAACATCCATACACACTCATTCACACACATACACCACAGACAATTTAGCTTACCCAATTCACCTATATCACATGTCTTTGGACTTGTGGGGGAAACCTGAGCTCCCGGAAACCCATGCCTCACAACCCTTTATGAGTTTTATTTTTCTGTTGAACACAAAATAATGTATTTTATTGTTAGAAACGTGTAACCATTGACGTCCATGATAGGATAAACAAATACTATGGAAGTCAATATTTGCAGATTTCCAGCATTTTTCAAGTTTCTTTCGTGTTCAACAAATTCAAACAGGTTTGTTGACAAATGATGGATTAAGAAAATGATGACAGAAATTTAGTTTGGTTGCACGATCCCTTTAAAGACACATTCAGGAATTGCCATCAATGTTCACTCATTAGGCAATTTGTCTTCTACGTTTACAAAATTACCATATTATCAAAGTCATAACTTTTAATTTAAACATGATTATTATAATTCAGATTCTGAATCATATCAATTTCAGCTGTTTCACAACAGTGACTGCACCTATTAAAAGATTTTTTCAATCAATGTATTATAATTTTATATCAAAAACTGTTCATCTTTACTCCCTGAAGCAAATTTGCATGTTTTCAACATTGGGTTCTCAAGAGAATCTCTAATGCTTTATTTTTTTATATCAATAATTGTGTTTTCCATCTGTCATGTACTGGCATGCATTCTAGCAACATGCTAATTCATGTTAAAACATGGTAACAACATGCTAATGTATGCTTAAAAAACAACTCTGAATATAATATATTAAAATGAGAGATCATATAGACATATGCAACATATTAGTCATACTATCAGTCAAACAACATATAGACTAGGATATTAAAACAATAATATGCATATTAAACTTTTTTTTAGTCCGACTTCTATTTTCATGGCTGAAACTCTGAAAATGGCTAAATGTTCATCTTCACCGCAGCAACTCTGCATGTTTTAACACTGAGTCCTCAAGACAAAGTGTAATGCGTTATTTTCTTAAATCATTAATTGTGTGTTTTCCAGCTGTCGCTGTAATGCCATGCAGATGACAGTAATTATGCTGGTTTGACACTATAATGTCAGCTGTAATTGGGCGCTTCTGGTATCCACCAACAGGTTGAGAAGGCACACATGACAGAGTGTATACTGTTGAATGTTTTAGCATGAATTAGTATTACCATGTTGTGCGAACATTTCTAAACTGAACTGGCCTGCTGCTAGCATGAATTAGCATGTTGCCAGAATGTCCTCAACATGAATACGCATGCTGCTAGAATGTTTACAAATTAGCTTGTTGCTAATATAGATTAGCATGCTGCCTTAATATCTGTGCTATGAATTAGTGTGTTACTAGTTTAAAGTAGCACATAACGTACAGTAATTATATCCATTATAGTCTCATATTTGAGTTATTAGTATGACAAATATTACACAGATTATGTATTTGAGACATTAATTCTAACAGTAGGATGCTGGACAACAGAGTAGAGGATGCACATCAAGTGTGCCACATGCCTGCTTTTGAGTGATGCTCCTGGCCCTTAGGGCTGGCTGCAGTACAAGTTACAAAGCCCGCCCCCTCCGTGTTAATGAATGAGATTTCTCAAAGCAGACCGTCTGAGCTTCGGGAGGAGATTGAAGTGTTATTATTTGATTTTTTTGTGTTAATGTACCATGATAAAACGAGTTCAGCAGTAAACTATACTTTCTGACCTACATGATGTGATAGATAACTGGTAAGTCATCATCGGTAAAGTGAGGGTTTTATCGGGCCTTATTATTAGTTTGCTGATACATGACTAGCCATGACGGGGAAAATACAGGTGATAGTTATATAGCATTAATTCTTTTTATGGGTCTGAAATAATAATTAGCAAGACAAAACTAATGTTAGCCTATCTCCACATTGATCTCCTGTAACATTATTTGAATTTGATTTAAAGGACGTCTCTAAAATTTTGAATTTTGACATGTTATTGAGTTAATCTACTGAATATGCTGTTATAAAATATTAATGTTCAAAATCTTATAGCCTATAACAAATAGACCTGTAAATGTTATAATTTATGTACACCATTTACCGTTGGCTTTTTATTTGAAAACACCTACTAAACATTAAAATTAAGGTAAATTCTTATTTACCAGATATTAGCGCATGGAATAAACCAAATGAAAACGGAAGCAAAAAATTATAAACGATATCCGTCTAGTAGTCCCTTCTGCGCATGCTCAGGCTCCAATTTCTTCAGTGTTTTGCGACAGTTTGTGCCTGTCATGAGGCGTTTTGCCTTCAAAGTGTTCAATGGGAAAAGGCGCTGTTATTTTTATATATTAAAAGGCGTCCATATTTTTTACAGTCATTGATCCACACACAGTTTATTAATAGGAGTAGTCAGGCAGACAACAATCAAACAGGTAGCAAACAGGAGCATAAAAACTAATCCAAGATCATAGTCTAAAATAGGCAATTGGTCATTTCAGGTGGCAAGGAAACAATAATGGAAAAACAAGGATCAAAACATAGAAAGACTAGACAGGATTAACACTTTGTAATGCTACAGGTTAACAGTGAACAAGACTCAACAAAGTGTATGAGAATGTAAGGTGTATAAATAGTCCAAGTAATGAGTCAATCATTGTCAATCACAGCTTCAGCTGTGTGCGTCAGTGTCTGAATGATTGTCAGCTGTGGCAGGAGTGATGAGTGGAAAGACATCAGGGAGTTGTAGTTCATATCAGTTCTCCAGTGATCTGTACAGGCTAGATCGCTGGTGACCGTGACATTATTAGACATACTATCATAATCCAAACAACATGTGCAGTATGATATTTAAACAAACACTGAATAAAAAACATAGTTATTTGCATCCATATGTAATTGTTGTCTATGACTGGATGTTCATCTTCACTCCCTGAAGCAAATGTACATGTTTTAACATTGAGTTCTCAAGGGAAACTGTAATGTTTTATTTTCTTAAATCATTAATTGCCTGTTTTCCATCTGTCACCATAATGCTATGCAGATGACAGTAATTATGCTGGTTTGACACTATGATGTCAACTGTAATTGGGCGCTTCTGGTATCCACCAACAGGTTGAGAAAGCACACATGACAAAGTGTACTGTTTTTCACACGTCCTCTGGGTACTAGTGAAAACGAGCATAATAAAAGACGCAGTTCTCAGTTTGGACAGCCATCTGTTTGATGGCATTTCTGGTCAAAAGAATGATTTGACTTGGGATTTGGAGACAAACGGCTAAATATTGCTTGAACGTTGAGTGAGACGTCAGATGTCTGCAGCCTCCTCACATATGAACTAGTTCTCCTTCCGTCCAGGGTTTCAGTGCATGGCTGAAAGCAAATATAATCGGATGTGTTTTCGTATTGTATGCACCAAACTGCTGCTATCAGTCACTCTGGCTGAGGCTCTACTGGGACAGTTTGTGTCTGGAAGCTGTCTTTGCATATGCCATATCATTTCTTGCCATTCATCATTGGCATACTTGTCCAGATTGGCATATCCTGTTGTCTGCGAGGAAACTAGCAAAATAAGATGAAATCTGATACGGTGGACATTTTTGTAGTACTTGTAGTACATCTTGAATTGGCGTCAGTGCTTGGTTGAATGTGTGTTATAAACTGTCAATCATTGCTTTGTGAGTTCAAAATCAAAAGATGCCTATGTAAACACCGATTTACACATGAAGAAAGGAGACTATGGGCTGTATTTTTTACTATGGCGCAAACGCATTAAGGCCGTGTCTAACTCCAGTTTTTAATGATGGAAAAATGCGCTTTGCGCCCCAGAGCATGGTCCAACAGTGTTGTGCTTATTTTCTTTATAAGTTATGAGTGTGTTTGAGCATAACATGCATTAAACCAATCAGAGTCTCATCTCACATTCCCTTTAAGAGTCAGTTGCATCAAGCCATGGCGCATTTGCTATTTACATGCTAGACTAAGTAAGTGGAAAAACTGAACGCTTCACTAGCAGAAACACTTTTAAACAGACCATCTGCAGCGCAAGGATAAAGAATGAGCCTCCTCCATTCGGCCTCTTTACTTTCTCTTTACTTTACTTTTATTCTTTACTCCTTTTTTTCGTGGAGTAAGGAATGGTGGAAACTCACTCCACTGAAGACATCCATTAGCCTACATATTTAATTTAGTTTGTTAGGCGCAAAGATTTGTTTCAAAACTATTTCTAAATTCAGCTCTAATTTCCAGCAAGTGAATAAATGAACAATAATAATGAAATGTGGTCAAAAAAACTACAAGTACAAAAAACTAAAAATTATATCCAAACACATGTTGGTGATGCACATCTCCAAAAGCCAATAAGTGGACAAATCTAAATTTGTTTTTATTAAAACATATAGAAATAAGCACATAAAAAATAATACCAATAATAATTACATTATTCAAATGCAAATTGTCATGAATAAACTGAA